>NC_056739.1:1456965081-1457265081 GCF_019279795.1 Protopterus annectens
TGAAAGTGTCTATTTTAGTATCCATTTTATCCATCTTAGCAGTAAGTTGCTGGACTATAATTATCAGAGACTGAAGTTCTTTCTTGATGCTGGAGTCTTGAGAATTTGTCTTATTGGAACTCATTTCAGACTGATAAACTGACAGGAAAATTTCCAAAGTAATTTCTGACAGGAATATTATTAAGATTTCCTTTCTTTTTTAGATATAGTTCAAGAACTATATAAAACAAACATATGTAGAAAGAAAATTACTTCAAAAATTAATTTTTTAAGTAATTAATTCCTGTCAAAGTAATGAAATTGGTGGAGCTGAAGAAATCTGCTGATATCCTGTGTTCATCCTTGGCCACGCCCCTGGGATTTGGATTTTCTGAGATGCAGCATGTCCATTAATTCCAGGTTGGACATGGCTTTATACGTCAGGCACAGATCGCTTCTGAACAGGTGGTATGCCACTGAGTAGAGCTGGAGTTTCTTTAACCGGGCAGCATATGGCATCTGTTCGAGCCCTTTGATCCTCTTGGTGAGGTACTTTTGGGGTCTTTCCAGTTGCTGCAGGTGTCTGGTAAGGTACATCCCAAAAGGGGAATTGTACTCAATTATGGGCCTGATGAGGGATGAGTAAAGAGGTACGATGACCTCCCCTGATCTAGATGTGAATCCCTTCATGATTAGGTGGGCTATATAAAATGTTTTTCTAACCACTTTGGCCACGTGGTTGTCAAATGAGAGATTGCTATCAACTTGGGTCCCCAGGTCCCTAATTACTTCTTCTGTACATAATGGATTACCACCTATGTGGTAATTTGTGGGCACTTTGTTTTTGCCAAAGGGGATGACTATACACTTTTTGGCATTTAGCTTGAGGCCATGGCTCTGGCACCAGTTGTCTGTTTCTATGAGGCCCTTTTGGAGGATGCTTGTGTCGGCTGGAGAGTTGATTATGGTGCCCAGTTTTCAGTAATCTGCAAACTTGGTCAGCCACAGTCCTTCCATGTTGGCCTGTACCTCTGAGAAATATATACCGAACAAGAGAGGTCCCAGGACTCAGCCTTGTGGGACACCACTTGTAACTGGTTTGGAGTCTGACATGGCTCCAGCAATTCTAACCATGTGGGTTCTGTCCTTGAGCCAGTTTACAATCCATCTAGTGACATAGGGGTTTATATTTAAGCTGGTGAGCTTATCTATAATGCCCGAGTGGGGTATTGTATCGAAGGCTTTTGCGAGGTCCAGGTAGGCTGTGTGGACCACCTTCCCCTCGTCAATGGCCTTGGTGACTGTTTCAAAGAAATCAACTAGGTTTAAGAGGCAGGATCTGCCCTTAACAAAGCCGAACTGGGTAGGATCCAGTGTCTGTAGGTCCCCAATATCTTTATTTATGAGGTCCATGATGATCCTTTCCATAGCTTTGCAGACCAAGCTAGTCAGGCTTATGGGGCGATAGTTTCCAGTATCCGTTGAGGCACCACCTTTATGGAGAGGGGACCACTGTTGCTGTATGCCACTCTTTGGGCACATATCCTGGAGTAAGGCTGAGATTAAACAGTAGTTTTATGTTTGGGTTTAGCTCTTCTTGGAGTTCATGTAGGACGCAGCCCGGGACACCATCTGGTCACATTGATGCTGTGTTTTTTGCTTTGGAGAGGGCGGCTCTTACCTGAGCATCTGAGATGTCAGGGGGGCAGCACTCTGCTGGGATAGATATTTGCCCTTTTGGTGGGGAGGGGGGGGAGAAGTTTGCACTGAACCTGTCAGCTAGGATGTTGGCAATGTCTGTGGGTTCAGTGTATTTCTTGTCATTTTGGACTAATTCTGAGCATATCTGGGAATTACCACCCAGGTTCCTAACATAACTAAAGAAAGCCTTGTGATTATCCTTAGTGTCCTGTGCAATTTTTCTCTCAAAGCTGGCCTTAGACAATTTTATGAGTGCCCGTAGTTTTTTGCTAATACTGATCAGTGATGCCTGCCTTTTTGGGATTTTGCCCTATCATTTAGTAGTTTCCTCCTTCTGTTGTATAGTTTGTTTATGGCTGGGGTCCACCAGACAGGACGTCTGCCTTTGGAGGATTGGGTCTTGGTTTCATTTGGGATCGCATGATCCATGCATTCCTGAAGGTGTTCATAGAATGCATTTATAAAGGATTCTGCGGTCTGGGCCGTATTTTCCTCAGGCCCGGGGGCTTTGAAGGATTCCACCTCGTTTTTTAGGAGTGTGAAATTTGCTTTAGAGAAGTTTTTCACTGTGGTTTTCTGGGCAGGGGGTGGGGTCGGGATGTGAACATCCAGTGAGATTAGTTTATGGTCTGATCTTACCAGTGAGGGATACACTTCTGGTCTGGAGCATAGAGTCCCCATGTTGGTGATGATCAGGTCCAGTATGTTTTCCCCTCTTGTGGGAGTGGTAACAAGTTGTTCCATAGCATTTGAGTTTATAAATTCTAGGAACCTTTGGGCTAGGGTGTTGGAGCTAGAGTAATGCTCCCAGTCTATGTTTGGGTAGTTGAAGTCGCCCAATATAATGGTGTTTGGAGAGACCTTCATATTTTCCAGTGTTCTCAGAAAGGCCGAGTGGGGTTCCTGGGTTTGGGAGGGTGGTCTGTAGCAGGCTGTAAACTGGAAGGCAGTTTTACCCACTGTTAGTTGCACATGGATAGTCTCTAATGCTTCGTGCTTTGCCACCAACCTGGAGGTGTGGGTATCTTTGACGAATATCGATACTCCCCCTCCTTTTGTGGTTCGGTCCAAGTTTTGGTGCCGAAAAGCATGGTATGAGGTATAACCTGGTAGTGCTGGGGTGCTCTTGGGAGCCCTGAGCCAGGTTTCTGTTACTGCACAGATATCAATGTTCTCCATGCTAAGGAGAGTTTTGAGTGCATGCATCTTGAGGTTTAGACTTCTGGTGTTGAGTAGCATTACTCTTAGTTTCTTATCCCTTGTGATACCTATGGAGGTGGGTTTGTCTTTTGAGCCTTGCCTAAAAAAGGCACTATGGGGGTAGCAAGAGCCTTTGCCAATATCCGAAAGCCCAGGGGTGACAGGTGCAAGCCGTCCCTAGCGAAGCATCGTGGTTTGTCAAGCATATCATCCCAAGCTGACAGGCATTGGATCCCCTTTGAATGACAACAGTACTTAAGCCAATTGTTGAAATTGATAATCTTGTCTTCATATTGTGGCATCATTTTGGTGAGGGTAAGATGCTACTCAAGGTCAGGGTCATACCGGCCTGGGCTACATGTTCAGAGAGCTCCTTTATGTCTCTTTTCATGTAGTCCAGGGAGGTACGTCTCAGGTCATTCACACCAGCATGGACAATGACTGAGTCATATTTGTACTTGCCTTGGAGTGACCTGAGTGCTTGTTTTATGTGGCGGATCCTAGCGCCCGACAGGCTGCTCACCGTGACCCTCTCCTTGTTCAGCCTGGTGAGCAGGACGTCAGTGTGCCTGACGATAGAGTCACCTACTACAAGTGTATCAGGTGTGTTGTTTAGTCTTAAGGGCTGTGACTGTTCGGCACACTGGCTTTGTGAGATATGTGTTGCACGTGTTTTGTTTTGGGGTAGCGGTTGCTTGGGTGTCTGCTTTGGAGGTCTCTGCTGCTTAGGCAGATCTTTATTTAGAGCCTTCAAGTATGTTTTTGTGTGATTATGTGTTTGGTTTGCTGTCGTGGTAGGTCTATGTGAGACTGGAATTGTAGTGAGTGTGGTTTCCTTCTCCTTCTGACTGGTTATGCCAGTACTGAGTTGAGAGAGCTTAGCCTCCAGTTTGGCTATATGGTTGCATCTCTCACATGTGTTGGAATTTGTTGGGAGGAGGAGAGGGTTGTCTGTGTACATGAGGCAGTTGTAACATTGCCTCAAGATTCCCAGATTCACTAGCTGGACCGGAGAGGAGATTGACAACTGACCTTTGGACATGCTAGAATAATATTGGGAATTCCTTAATAATTGAAAACAAGGGCCAGTGGGGAGTGAGGGTGTAGTGCTTTTAATTTTTAGTGCTGACTTATATAATTGCTTTAGCGAGCAAGTGCCAGGTAACTTAAGTGCAATCTGTTACAGGTAACCTAAATGCAAAAATGGCAAACAGTAACTTTCTTTCAAGTGAAACAAGGAAATAAGTACAGTAAGCAATGCAGATATCACTAGTGATCCACAGAAGCGCTGAGAAGCCACGTATTAGGTGGAATTAGCGTTCCAGGGAAATAACAAGCAAACAAACAACAAGCATATAAACAAAGCTAAATTCAGCAGGCCTGGATCTAGTCTATGCTACAGCAAACAAGGTGTACCAATTTCAGTAAGATACAGTTCAAATATTCAGGCACTATAAACCTTTAACCAGAAATTCCCAGCTCAGAAGGGCAGAGTCCAGCCTCTTCTCCCACAAGAGTGCAGACCACGAACCTTCTTAATGTAAAATAACTGGCCTGAAGCCCAAGTGCTTAAACCAGAACTAATACACTTTAAGAATAACAGACACTGGGCTCTCAATCAGCAGTTCCCAACTTAGAAGGATGAAAGCTACCTGTCCTGCCACCACAGTGCATGCCACAAACCTTCCTAATGTAAAACAACTGGTCTGAAGCCCAAGTGCTTAATCCAAAAGACTTAGAATGATAGCTACACTTTAATCAAGTTACTACTAAGCAGTAATAAATACAATTGAATACTTTAGAGAATGCCTGGATTAGTGCTCAAGTTACACAAACAAAGCTAGATCCAGCAGGCCCGAATCCAGTCTATGCCACAGCAAACAAGGCGCACCAACTTCAGTAAGAAGCAATTCAGAAATGCATGTACTATAAGCCTTTAACCATAAATTCCCAGCTCAGAAGGGCAGAGTCCAGCCTCTCCTCCCACAAGAGTGCAGACCACGAACCCTCTTAATGTAAAATAACTGTCCTGAAAGCCCAAGTGCTTAAACCAGAATTAATACACTTTTAGAATAACATACACTGAGCCCTCAATCAGCAGTTCCCAACCTAGAAGAATGTAAGCTACCTGTTCTGCCACTACAGTGCAGACCACAAACCCTCTCAGTGCAAAACAACTGGTCCGAAGCCCAAGTGTTTAAACCAAAAGGCTTAGAATGAGTTACACCAAACGAGATGAAATGTATCTTGCTTTTGTGTCCTGGAGCATGCATTTTTAATGTTTAAACTGTGCATTAAATAATACCGATTGTTAAGCTTGATGTCAAGATGAGTAGCTGTTACTTTCAATTTCATTTACTTCTTCTATGCAATTGTCATGTTATTTGGGGGTACCTGTGGTCTAATGTTTCACTTTAAGTTATGACAATGTGCTTTATTAGTATTTTATTACTCATGCAGCTGACCATAGCTGAAACCAACCTACCTCCTCTTTCATCAGGTCTACCATAGCTGACCATCAGCTGGATCCAGCTTATATCCTCATTTATCAGGTCTGCCATATCCACTTTAGCTTCCTTTGTGCTCAACCTGACTGATGTTCAGAGCTGTTGAGGGAATTGAGGATGCTAGCGCAGCATCATTATACTACTGTGGAGTATTCCCTAACTCCTGTGACCCCACAGCAGCCTTGCTAGCTCCAACGTCACTGACCTGAGGAGATATATGTGTTCCTGACTATGCAACATGCTGCTTTTGCAACAAACATCCAATCTGACTCATAATGCTGCTTTATTGGAGTGAGCCCTGTCTTCCTCCCTCCTACCAGGATAAGCATGCCTTCATCATCCTCTCATGTCCATTTTCCATATGTGGACCCTGTGACATCCATCCTGCTAAATGAATATGAGTTGTCCCATGTGCAGTAAGGGCTTTAGCAGTCTCTGCCACTGGGATACTTATTTTAGTTTTTTGTTCAAACACAATCACCCTTCCTTATGGAGTCATATGGAACTTCCTTATAGCCTATCACAAGGGCTGTATACGTTTCTGTTCAGAACACTTTCTGCTCTAAATCACATTTTGGACACTAATTGAATATCTCTATGTCATTGTTTTTATTTTATATGTATGCATTGCTGATCAGCTTAGATGCATTAGGCCACTGGTCTCTTTTCAGGGGAGACCCAAGGTGATATTTATACTGTTTAGGGGAAATTTAACCAGGATACTGGAGAAATTACACTATTTTTTTCAGTGCAGGATTTTAATATGGCAGGGAGTATATGTATAGCAGAGGCTGTGACTACCCACAATATGGAAGAAGTATCTTTAAATGGAAATATTGGTGATGGATGAAATTGTTACATTGCAATCCAGAGGATTAAAGGATGCCATTTTGGTGCTGGTGATTTTGGAGGAACCACTGAATGAATTTGCTTTATCCTGGAGTTATCTGATCGAGAACCATTTCTAGAATAGAGGGATGGTGTAACTTCAGATAGTACTAATCCCAGGCAAACAGCAGAAAGACAGAGTGTCATGCAATAACAAAAACAAAATTTATGGGAGTGTTGCAGCAACATCTGGGGATTACTAAAAGGAAACAATTGTTTCACAGTGGACTAAACCTGTAAATAATATCAAAGCAATAAACTGACAAAAACAGACAGATACAGAATATGGGATTATATTTTTAAACCTTTTGATTTTGTTCCTATGGATTTCATTGCTATAATTTAACAGTGAAATTAAAGTTTTGCTGATGTATATTTTGAAACATATAAATAGTCATTTATGTTTGTGGACTTTTTTTCATATAAACAATTTCTCATTGCAAAATAAATAAATAAACATTTTTTTCAGTTTAGAAGCATTGATGAATATGTGGTTGTAAAAAGTATCTTAAGAAATATTCAAAATCTGGTTTAGATGAAAAAACAATGTTATGATTGCATGGGCATTTTGATTGATTGTTTGCAAAAAAGGGTTAACATTGACCGTTTTATAGAATCCTATCATTCACCTGCCTAGTTTTGTTTTGTAAAGGATGTTACAGGGATTTTACTTTATGGGGGAGCCCAGCTAAGACATACTTTTTTGTGGGAAATTGGATTATAAAATGCAAATGTGAGGATGAAGGGCAACTAATTCAAGAATTATATTGCAGTGCACTAAGTAGGGCAGTGAAGGACATGTCATTTGATTGCTGAGGACAAGAAGAAATTTCTCCAGCAACACAAGGAGTTAACTACATCAGAAATTATACAGAGAACCATATGGATGACACCTTAGAGAAGAAAGAAAGTATAAGATTAGGGCATATGGTGAGTAGGCAGAAACAAATTCCTCTCAGGTGTTAAATGATGCTATCAAAGGACCTAAGGGTGGGACAGTTGCAATACACAGGATCTTGCTGGAAACTGGGAAGAAGAGAATATTAGCACTAGGGATATGGAGAAAACGAAAAAGTTAAAAGTGATACTACAGGTAGTAGAGTGCACAAAAAAGCTAAAAGATAGTGGTAGAAAGAGTAAAATTAAAAACATTTTACCTTTGTTTATCTATACATTTCAACATCACTAAGAGTGAATGATGTCACTATGATGCTTCTGGATAATAGATTGTGCTCTTGGTGATAAACAGAGCAATTTGGTCTAGTATGAGGGTTGGCATTCTTTGGTCAATTGGGACTGAGACCTGTGTAGGTATTGCTTTCCATTGCAAACAGCATACAGTAAAAAGTAAACATTTTTTGATAATACAGACTGGTACTGGTAGATGCAATAATTATACAAATTATAGTTAGAATAATTGCATTATATGCCAACACAAAATATGAGATGAGGACAGGTGAAGATTACTGGAGGATGTGAGGCCATATAGAAAGATGAATTTATTAACTGGGTCATATTCATTAACAGCTATACTAAGAGCAGCTATCATAGCATGCTATTTGGTATTCATTAAATGGCTCTATCTGTCATTTAGAGCTGCAAAACAAAAGGAAATAGCAGAATATGCTGATAAGAGCATAAAGAGCTAAAGTACACAATAATTTACCAATCCAACATGGTGGAGCTATTCAGGAAGTTATAAAGCAATTGTGTGCACTCAGTGTAGCCATTTACCCTGAACTCCAAAACTTTTTGATATTCAGGCATGATTACACTTAGAAAAGAACATGTTAGGGGTTACTGCTGCTACCATTATACTGTATGAGCAACAGACTTTAAATCAAGTTGCTGCTGCTGCTGCCAGGCCTTGGTCAAGAAGAAGAAGAAGGGTGATAAGACCCCATTCAACTTATCATGGACTGCATAACACAGCAATCACTGAGCAATAGATGGTGGACAGGAAATCACTAGAGGAACTATGCAACCTCTGCCACCTCCACCTCAGGGCCCAGGAAAATCATGGAAAAGGCATCCAAGGAGAAACAGAGGTATGTGCAACATTATGTATACTAGTTACTAGTACTTTCCAGAGGCCCACAAGGGATATATTAATGGTGCCACAGGCATCATTTTTAAATGCAATGCTAGAATGTGCAAGAGATGATATCCGTTTCCTTGTCACCCTACATGACAGAGAAAGAACCATGCAGGAATTTTATATAGTAGCACACTGTCATGAAGTTGTTGGGGAACATAATTTGCACACACACATAGAAAAAAAGCTCCACCTGAGGTACATCAACAGAAAATGTTTCCACTCTATAAGCTGTCAGTTGACTGTAATGCCTGGGGAATCATCTACAATGTCTGTGGAGATAACCCAGGCAGTTTTCATGACTCACGCATATGGCACAACTGTGAGCAGGTTTGATAGGGGTGACTTTCCTCAAGGGCACCTAATGGGGGATGCAGGTTATGCACTGGAGCCCTGGCTCATGATGCCCATGAGAAACCCACACAATCCCACTGAACAAGGTTATAATGAACCCCAAGCTCAAACTAGGAATATCATAATGTGTGTTTGGACTGCTCAAATCAAGCTTCCAGTATCTAGACACATCAGGAGGTCACTTCAGTGTGACGCAGGCGCCATTGCTGAAATATTTACAGTCCATGCCATATTATACAATATAATTCTCAAGAAACAGCTCCAACAAGGACAACAATGGGGAGGACCACAGTTTCATGAACCACAGACAGGGCCAGCAATAACAGATACAGATGAGGAGTCTGAGGGAAAACCACCAGCTGCACATGGTGCTAGCAGATGAAAGCATGCACAGTATGCCCCGTCTCTGACTAAAAGGCAAAGGATAGCACACATGCTCACTATTTAGGCCAAGCCTTAAGATCCCATGTACATACAAATAGGAAAACTGTTGCCTGTCATACACCACAACTTTTATTTAACGATGTAATGGCTGTGTTCTGATAGCATCAGACAGTAACAACCCTCAAGGACACAATTTGAACCTGGAGTAATGACAATGCAAGTGTGGAATCTGTAGGAAAAAAAGGTTACATAACAGAGTACTTTCATATGGAAATATATATATGTCCCTAAGAAGACCATTTGTCTGAGGTATGCAGTTATGTCAGTAATAACTGATATGTCTGATGTTTGCAATACACAGTTATATATTCTACCCAGTACTTTGTATCAACCATTTTGCTAACCACTGTCTATAAAACATGGTACAGGTCAACCATACTCTGGTTTTCACAAGTATATAGGTTCAGAGAAGGTTGCTAGGCTAATGGCATTAGAGTCCTTACAAGCCTAGCCATAGTTATCCTGAGCTGCCTCAATTGTCGGTGGTTAGTTGAGTGAAGTTTGCATTGGTAAGGGTCTATGGTAGGTAATACTGCCTTCCTCTGTCCAGGAGGGACATGGGCACCACCCTAGGAGTGAATTTGCCATCACCCATCCATTGATCTAGGTTGCGTTTGAAGAGGATCAGGGAGCGGCGCAGTTTAATATGAATTGGAAGCTTGTTCCAGAGAAGTGACAGTATCTAGGAGATGTATCTGTCTCTCCAGAATAATCTGTTCATGTCAGAGGCTAGGTTAAGATCCCTGGAGTGAGTAACCCTCGTACAGTTTGATTTGCAAATGTGTAGCATTTCCCTCAGGGTTGGGTCAGAGACTGCCCTGTAAGCCAGACACAGGTCACCCTTTAGCACCCTGTAGGAGACAGAATACAGTGAGAGGGCTTTCAGTCTTTCCATGTAAGACTTGTTTTGTGTACCCTGTAATTTCTTGGTGAGAATCCTCTGTGGTCTCTCCAGTTGTTGCAGGTGTCTGCTGAGATACAGGCAAAAGGGAGCATTGTACTAAATTACTGTTCTGATGAGGGCCAAGTATAATGAAATTATAAACTCCTTAAATCTAGATGTGATACCTTTACTTATAAGATGCGCCATATATAAAGATATCCTTACTACTGTGCATACATGGTGATCAAAGTTCAGATTGCTATCAAACTGAGTACCCATATCATGAACTACTGGGTCTACACTTAGTGGGGGTACTGTCTATAATGTAATTAGCAGAGTTGTCAGTTTTCCCTAAGAGAATAAAAATGCAATTTTTTGCATTTAGCTTTAATCAGTGGCTTTGGCACTGATCATTTGTCTGCATTAACCCTGTCTGCAGTATATTAACATCATTGGAGGACTCAATGATTGCTCTTAATTTGCAATTGTCAGTGAACTTCGTCAGGCATAAGCAGTCCAAGTTTACCTGGAATTTTGAGAAATGAATTCCAAGCAGTAAGGGGCCTAGCACAGACCTCTGTGGTATGCCACTGGTGACTGGTCTTTTGCTAGAGGTAAAGTCACTCACTTTGATAGCATGTGTCCTATCAGTGAGCCAGTTGGCTACCCATATGGTAATGTGGTGGTTAATTCCCAATTGGGAGAGTTTCTCTATAATATTTGAGTGGGGTATTTTGTCAAATGCTTTGGTTAGGTTAAGATAAGTAGTATGCACTGTCTTTCCCTCATCCAGGGCCTTGGTGACTTTCTCGAAGAAGTCAACCATGCTTAACTGGCACGATCTTTCTTTAATGAATCTGAACTGGATTGGGTCCAGAGTTTGAGGATTACCTATGTCCTTGTTAGTAAGGTCCATAACTATTCTTTCCATGGCCTTGCAGATGAGGCTAGTCAAGCTTATGGGCCTATAATTCCCAGGGTCAGTTCATGATTCCATCTTTGTGCAGATTGATTACTGTTGCTGTCCTCCATTCCACCGGAATATAGCCAATTTGCAGGCAGGGATCCAAGTGTGTCTGCTATGTCATGTTTTAAGTTCCTTAAAAGGCAACCTGGGATGTTGCCTGGTGTCACTGATGCCATGTTTTTGGCCTTGGAGAGTGCCAAGATTACCTGCTCTCTTGAGATAATAGGCTGAAGAATGGTGGTAAGTACACTTTGGGGTGGGTGACTGGAGGGGATAAGGGGTTAAGTTTGCACCAAATCTGTCAGCTAGCAAGTTGGCTATTACATTCGGTTGAGTATGGGTGGTGCCATCCACAGCCAGTTCAGCACATAGCTGGGCTTTCTCTTTTAGATTGTGGCCTTAGTTAAAGAATGCCTTGTGATTGTCCATAGCTAGGAAGACTATTTTTGTTTTGTAATTTGCTTTGGAAGATTTAAAAAGATCTCAATTTGTTTGTTTAAGCTAGAGAGGGATTTCTTCCTCTGCTGAGCCAGTTCACTCTTGTTCTTGGACATTAGTTTTTTCTCTTGTTGTATAGCCTGTTTATACTAGGGGTCGACCAGGGTGGCTTGTTTTTTCAACAAGACCTGTTTTTAATCTGGTTAGGTACATCCAATTCTATGCATCTGAGTAAGTGGTTATCCAGGGCATTGGTGTACACCAAGAAGTATGACTGAAGTACCTACTGGTTCAACTGTTTAATTACAATATTAACTGCAATACAACGAGGTTCAACAATTATATAACCAATCATTCACAAATGCATTTAAACAAGAAATTAAACATTTTCTGCTACAATGCATATTGCTAAATGCAAGCTTGTGAGTAGGCAAGTATTAGCTACCCAATGTGTGCATCAGACATCTATGCAACCCTAAGTCACAAACATATGTGCATATGGCAGGACACAGTCATCATTTTCACAGGGTGGTAAGGCTGACTCTAAAGAAGTTAGTGTGTGCAAGTAACAAGCACATATATTTATCAATGTATATAGTGGTTAAAGCCAGTAACAACAGATGTGCAATGCTCAACAATACTGTTTAGATAGATAGCATATGTGTGTGAGGTGGTATGGGTGAGTGATTTTTTCAACGTATGTGTTTCTGCATGAACACAATCAAGCACTGTGATAGTACTATGTCCTTTCATCTCAGACAAGTGTGAGCTGTGCAAGGCAGAGTAGTCAGTTCAGCATTGTTTCCTCAACTATAGGAACTACCTCTGCCAGGAGTTGCATTGCTACTGCCACAGCCCTGGCTAGAGGTCAGTTTGCTACCTGAATGTGAGTGATGTCTGCTAGACGAGCTCTCGTCATGACTATGTCCAGGACCACAAAACCCTGGCATACCACATCTTGGTGTGGACACTGTAATCACTGATGGAGAAGTGGAATTAGTGCCACTATGAGAGTAAGATGTGGCACAGCCATGTTTGGTAACACAAGAAGATGTAGCTGCTATCCAGCCATGTGGATGCCCACCCTTCCTCAGCACACATTCCATTACAGAAACTGCCTGATCCAGTGTGCCATTCATCCTGTCCAAGGAGTCACTCACATAGTTAAGGAATCAAGCAAGTCAGAATGCATGATGTTTAGTACTCACACTATCTCTTCTGAGGTCCTTGTGGAACATGTTTGTGCCTCCACTTTGGGATTACATGTACAAATGGCAGCACTTAATGGCACACCAGCATCATGAGCAGGGTAGAAAGCAGGCTTCCACTGAGCACCTCTACCAGCCATTCTGTGTGGCATCTTGCCCTCATGATGGGTATGGGGAGACTCAACTAGCTTTGCAACCAGAGTAACTACACTATGCTGATCAACTGTGTAACCCTCAACCTTTCCTTTGTCAGGTGTCTCTGTATTATGGGTATTTGTAGACATACTGACTATGTCCAAAATATGGACAGAAGATATGGGAGCTACAACCTGAGTGTCAGACTGACATTCTAGACCACCACACTGTGCCTTTTCATAACCAATATAATCATCAGAGGTTACCGATTCTCTGAAATTAGGTGGTAGGTGTTCCACATTGCCACTGTCAGGATCACATATGATTTCAAGCAATAAATATGACAACATGAAATAGGGATGAAATCAATCAAAAATGTTTCTTATACAAAAGGTATGTGGCTCTGCTCGACAGGGGCACAGGAAAATAATTTTCTTGGGTGGCGAAAGCCAGGTTACCTTTTTGGCTAGGCTTATATAGGCCCTTGGGCCAATAGTCTAGTACCTACCTATGAACCTATGAACCTACAATAGATGCTAAAACAATACAAATATTACTCTCAGACCTGAATATACCTTATATACAGTAATAACAATAATAAATGTGTTCTTACCATGTGCAGGTGGTCTTGCAGATTGCAATCCAGGCGTCCCTGTATATAAGGAAAGGAAAGGAAAGGAAAGAAGGCTGCTTAGTATCTGAACATAAATGAAACAAGAAACAGAGAACAATCCCTTTTACATGCACAAAATGATCTCATACAAAAATATACTAACCAGTTGAATTCCTCCCCCCCAATACTCTCTTCTAGCTCTCCATTGTTGTCTGACTCACACTCATTGCTGGCTCTCTCTGTCTCTCTCTCTCTCTATATATATATCTATATATATATCAGACATATATGATAGACAGTTTAGTTATTTTTATTTTACATGTCTGGAAGATCTACTGGAGACACACTAGGTTTGTTGTCCACATCAGCACCAACATCAAGGGTTCTGTTTTAACCCTCTGCTGAGCTATATATATATATATATATATATATATATATATATATATATATATATATATATATATATATATATATCTGACAGTTGACAAGAATTCCTCTGTTTCATTTAGTGGTGGGTTGATTGCAGGACCACCTCCCCTATCCACCCATTCCTAGGCAACTGCACCCACCTTATGGTAAGCAGAGCTTATCATATTACTTGCTCTGTGTCTTATCTTGAAGTAACTATGCTATCTGACCCCATTGATGTCATTGACCACCTGCTGCCATATACTGTCTCAGGCAGATTGGTCACCATTACTTCTCCCTTAGAAAAAAGTTCCATGGTGACATAAGGCCTGTATAATGACCTAATTTTCTGCATCATTGAATGGTGGCTTGTAAGTTGCAGATTTCTTTATGGGTGACATATCCCTGCATGAGCTGAAACAGAAAACAGACACAAAATTAAATTTATAATAGACAAAGAGGATGGCTGTGTAGTCAGTTATGAATGAGTGCATCCATCCATCATTCAGACAGCAACATATAAGGTAATGCTCCCTATGACTATACACAAGTTAAGGCAAACCTCCATAAAAACAAAATATCTTAATAAAATAACAACTGATATAACAGCTCTGTAATGCAGACAGCAATTGTGTAACTGCATAATACATTGCAGCATTAAAAATACTAATTCACAATGTACAAAGAGAAATGAAGAAAACTATTATATCGTCATTTCCATTTGTGTGGAGGGCAGCCCGGTAGGCATCACAATCTTAACACATTCTTTGGGCAACACATGTAAAAATTCCTAACCTTGCTATGAAATTATACTACACTCTTCTGCAATATCTGTTTAAATTCCAAGAAAATAAAACCTGCAAACATATACCATGTAGCATTCTATATCAAACTTTGTACTGCAGACAAATAACTGATGTACATTTTGCTATTCCAACAGTAAATGATAAAAAGCAGACAGATAAAAATAGTTTATTGGGCATTGTAATTCATCCTTATAAGAAATAGCAACATACCTTGACACAAAAGCAATTTAGAAAGCGGATAAATCTCCAGAAGTGTGCGTATTTATCAGTAGCAAGCTGTCTGGATCCAAAGAGACTTTACACTATGGTACAAGTTCATTAGCTATATAATTCATTTTATATAGTGCAGAGTCAGCCCTCTGAGCACTGTGAGTATGTAAATGAGGCATTAAATCATTAGCATGATTGAATACAACAATCTGCACTAAATGAAAGGAAAGTACACATGGTGTAAGGAGCTACACAATTGCACTAATAAGCCCTAGCACTGCAAAGATGAGCATTAAGAAGTGTTACTTGCTAATGGCTTGCAGGTGTCTATGAGTAGTCTGACTGCAAGAACAATCGATGTTTCACAGTCTGCCCTCTTTGATGTACACTACTTAGGGTGTGTCTGGGAGGAGAGACTTATAGGTTCATAGGTTCATAGGTTGGTACTAGGCTATCAGCCCTAGGGCCTATACAAGCCTAGCCATAACAATTCCCTGGATATTTCTTCCCACACTATTTACGTCCCTGGACCCCTGCTTAGCAGGGCAACTGACATGATCCCCGGGGTGAATTTCCTTTCTCCTATCCAATCATCAAGATTCCTTTTGAAGAGGGCCAGAGAGGCACTCTGCTTGACATGTATGGGCAATCTATTCCAGAGTCTGGGGAGTCTCTGGGTCAGGAACCTATCCCTCCAGCGTGTTTTGTTTATTGTGA
Source organism: Protopterus annectens (assembly GCF_019279795.1). NCBI lineage: Eukaryota > Metazoa > Chordata > Ceratodontiformes > Protopteridae > Protopterus > Protopterus annectens. The sequence goes on from NC_056739.1 coordinate 1,456,980,635, forward strand.
TGACAAGGTTTAGATCCCTGGAGCATGTGGCTCTGAGTGATTGGGATTTCTTTAAGTGTAGCATGTCCAACAGCTCTAGGTTTGACATGGCCTTGTATGTTAAGCAGAGCTCGCCTCTGAGTAGACGATATGCGACAGAGTATAGCTGGAGTTTTTTAAGGCGGTCAGCATAGGGCATCTGCTTTAGGCCTGTGATTCTTTCAATAAGTCTGAAAGTAAACTGATTCAGTTAGGAGAGCATCATTCCTAACATTCAAATGCTGTTTTGATGACCACAGTGACTGCCTCTTATGAATAAGTTTTGCGCATATTCAAGGGAGTACATTAAATACTTATACAGATATCATATGCAATAAAAGTCAGATAGCATTGCTGTTAAAAAAGCAGAGATAAGAGAATGATGCACCATAAAGAAAAAAAAGGAAACACATCCATTGTTTGCAGTCCTTGTTTAATATTGTTTGAATATTTGGGTATCCTAACTGCTATTGATATCCCAGTTGTAAAGGCATTTACTGTACACTGGAAAGGACAACGTTCATAAGTTCTTTCTGTTGTACTTTCAATGGGACTTGATACAATGTCACATATGAGTATATCTTAACACTTTTACCCTCTGGTAATATATGTTACTGTCTATGGAAAATATGGGAAATAATCTTAAATGATTGTTCTTAGTATCATGGTCTGATGGATCAAATACATACAGGTTCCAGTTCCAAAGTAACAAAGTTGATGAAACTTCTGAAATGTACTTATAAAGTACTTATTTCAAAACCTGTCTTTTTTATTTTTTCTTGATGATTTGTGCACCATTTGGCATTGTGCTTCATTGACTGGCAGTTCCTGTGAATAGGCATTCACTTCCCAAGGTAAAAAAGGACAAATTTAATTTGGAATCCCATGAATAGTGCAATCAAGACTGGCATTGGTGCACTTTTGTAAGCACTTTGGACAGCTGTCATGTGTCCATCTCTGTGGCATAATGTGTAAATGTATTCAGCACAGAGAAACAGTACATGTGATGGTGGGACTGAAACCTATTCACAGCTCACTTTACTGTGGGAGGTCATAATAATGACTGACACTCATTTTGGTGCATGAAAGTGTTGGGGACAGAAACTCAAGTAAGGTCAGTATTAATTAAAACTGAAAGACAAATATTCCAATTTAAATTATGTCAATACTATTTATGCATGCTATGTAAAAATTAATGCATTTCTGCTGTTCCCTGTCCCCTTTTCTATTTCCATGGCATTACCTAAAGTCGTGATACTGTGCAACATAAATGACAGTAGTGATGTGGCAAGGAGATGTGAGAAGGCTGAATGTGTCAATGTAACACAGTAGTAGCTCTGCTCTTTGCAAAATATACACTTTGATTCACTTCATGTTCCTTTAAATTTTTATCCAAAACAACTTTTGTGAATATTTGCTTCCTGCATTTGCACACCACTTGGCAGCTTACAATCAACTTTCACAGCTTAAGGAAAAGAAAAAAAATATATGTTGGCTTATCTTCAGTAACACAATAATCCTGACATTGCTGTGAGATATGAGCACCCTGGATAGTAACGACTGCAGGGCATTCATATGACAGATGTTCAACTCTGTGGCACAGGGTGTAAATAAGGTGAACTGATGGAAATTAGACAGATTATGAACTGTTTGAATCTTATTTACAGATCATATTTCAGTTATTCTCAAAATATATTTTCTTTGTCTGTTTCTATCATCAGTTTGTGCATTAGACATATATGCAACCCTAAAGTCACAAAGACATGTGAAAATGGCAGGACACAGTCATCATTTTCACAGGGTGGTGGTGATAGACTGGCAAGACTGACATTAAAGAGGTGTGTTTGTGCAAGTTACAAGCACATACAGTATATCTATCAATGTATATAGTAGTCAAGGCCAGTAACAACAGATGTATAATGCTCAGCAGTACTGTTTAGATAGCTTGCATGTCTGTGAGGTGGTATGGGTGTTTGATTTTTCAATGTGTGTGTTTCTGCAGGAACACAATCAAGCACTGTGATAGTACTATGTCCTGGTGCATCAGACAGGTGTGATCTGTGCAAGGTAGAGTAGTCAGCTCGGCATTGTTGCCTCAGCCATAAGAACTACTTCAGGCAGGAGTTGCACTGCTACTGCCACAGCCCTGGCTAGAGGCCAGGTTGCTACCTGAATGTTAATGATGTTTTCTGGATGAGATCTTGTTACAAATCCCTGGCCTACCACATTTTAGTATGGAGAATGAAATCACCGATGGAGCAGTGAAAGTAGTGCCACTATGATAGTGAGTTATGACAAAGCCAAACACAAGAAGATGTAGCCACTAGCCAGCAATGTGGATGCCCACCCTCCCCAGCGCACATTCCATCACAGACATTGCCTGATCCAGTGTGTCATTCATCCTGTACAAGGAGTCGCTCACATAGTTAAGGAAGTCATGCAAGTCAGAATGCATGACGTTTAGTACTCACACTGTCTCTTCCGAGGTCCTTGTGGAACATGCCTGTGTCTCCACTATGACCATACATGTACAAATGGCAGCACTTAATGACACACCAACATCAGGAGCAGGGTAGAAAGCAAGCTTGCAATGAGCACCATTACTAACCACTCTGTGTGGCACCTTGTCCTCATGATGGCTATGGGGAGACTCAACTAGCTTTGTAACCAGAGTAACTGGGTCTACGTTTTTTGATCGCAATTTCACAATCTCGAACAAGAAACATAGATACCTACTTAAGCAAAAGTGCAGTACATCGAAAGTGCACTTTCACAAAACCCAATTCAAAACAAACTACTTAAACATTATTTTGCAGGGGAGCAAGCCCCTGAACCCTACCCATAGCCCCTACTTAAATATACTAACTCTGAGATTGCACTACAGTGGGGAAAAGGATATAGTTCCTTATCCCCACTGTAATGCACTTCCATAAATCAGCTTTTGTGAAAGTGCACTGTCGATGTAGTACACTTTTGCTTAAGTGGGTTTGATCTTCTGTTTGTCAAAAAAGTGTTCTTTCGACAAACAGAAGTAAACCTGAGTAATTATACTATGCTGATCAAGTGTGTCATCCTCAACCTTTCCTATTTCAGAGGTGTCTGTGTCATTGGTATGTGTAAGCATACTGACTGTGTCCAAAATATAGGCAAGTGATATGGTAGTCAGAACCTGAGTGTCAGACTAACACACTAGACAACCAGACGGTGCCTCTTCATCACCAATATAATCATCAGAGGTTAGAATTACTCTGAAATTAGGTAGTAGGTGTTCCACACTGCCACTGTCAAGATCACCTATGATAACAAGCAATAAATATAACACAGAGAAATAGGGATGAAATTAATCAAAATTCTATCTTATACAAAAGGTATGTTAAACTACAGTAGATGCTAAAACAATACAAATATTATTCTCAGTTAGACCTAATTATACCTTATATACAGTAGTAACAATAATAAATGTGTGCTATCCATGTGCAGGTGGTCTTGCAGATTGCAGTCTGGAAGTCCCAGTATGTAATTAAAGGAAAGGAAATGAAAGGAAAGAAGGCTGCTTAGTATCTCAAAGTAAATGAAACAAGAAACAGAGAACAATCCCTTTTGCATGTGCAGAATGATCTCATACATAAATCTGCTAACCAGTTGATTTCCTCCCCCAATACCCTCCTCTATCTCTCCATTGTTGTTTGACTCACTCTCATCACTGGCTCTAGATATATCAGACATACAAGATATATTCATGTAAATGTATATAAAGAACACTTCAGTTATTTTTATTTTACATGTCAGGAAGTTCTGCTGGAGACACCCTGGATCTGTTCTCCACATCAGTACCAACATGAAGGGTTCTGCTTGAACCCTTTGCTGAGCTATCTATATCTCTAACAGTTGACAAGAATTCTTCTGTTTCAGTTAGTGGTGAGTTGGTAGCAGGTCCATTTTCTCTAGCCACCTGTTCCCAGGCAACTGCAGCCACCTAATGATGGGTGGTGGTTATCATATCACTTGCCCTGTGTCCTATCTTGAAGTAACGTCTTCCATGCCATCTGATACCATTCATGTCATTGACCACCTGCTGCCATATATTGTCTCAGGAAGATTAATCACCTCTATTTTTCTCTAAGATAAAAGCTTCATATTTCTCATAAGGCCTGGATAATGACCTAATTTCACTAACCTCACTGAATATTCTGTGTTAACCTGTAATATGCATTGTAACCATGACTCTTGTTTACTGTTGTTTATTTATGTGTTGTTTTCATTCATTGTTCTGTCTTGGAACTTATCTCCCCGGGCCTCTACTCAAAATGGACATATATCCAGTTAGACTAGCCCGGTCAACAAATGTAAAATAAAAATCAATAATAAATAAATAAATAATTTACTGCATCATTGAATGGTGGCTTGCGGGTTACAGATTTCTACTTGGGCGACATATGCCTGCATGAGATGAAACCGAAAACAGACATAAAATTAAATTTATGATAGACAAAGTGGATGGCTGTGAACTCAATTATGAATGAGTGCCTGCATCTATCATGCACACAACAATTTAAAATGCTCCCTATAACTACACACAAGTTAAGGCAAACCTCCCAAAAAACAAAATGTCTTAATAATATTATTGATATAACAGCTCTATAATGCCAAAAGCAACTGTGTAACTGTATAATACATTGCAGCATTAACAATATTAATTCACAAGGTACAAATAGAAATGAAGAAATCTATTATAGTGTCATCTCCACTGTTGAGGAGAGGAGCTAGGTAGGTATCACAACCTTAACACATTCTTTGGGCAACACATATAAGAATTCCTATCCTTGCTATGAAATTATACTACACTCTTCTGCAATATCTGTTTAAATTCCAAGTAAAAAACCTATAAAACATATGCCATGTAGAATTCTATACCAAACTTTGTAGTGCAGACAAATAACTGATATACATGGGCTGTTCCTACAGTAAAGGATAAAGAAAAAGCAGACAGATTAAAATGGTTTCTATTCAGCAATGTAATTCATCCTTATAAGAAATAGCAAAATACCTTGACAAGAAAGCAATTTAGAAAGCAGATAAATCTCCAGAAGTGTGTGTATTTATCAGTATTAAGCTCTCTGGATCCAAAGAGCCTCCACACTTAGATACAAGTTCATTTGCTACATAATTACCTTTATATAAGAAGAAATCAAACACACTGCAAAACCAGTATCAGAAACAGAAGCAGGATCCAAAACGAAGGTCCACAGCAAGCTTTATTAGTTTAAGCACTTTCATTGGCCTCAAGCCTCAGACTTCATCAGAAACACTTAAAGTGAATTATTTGCACACTTAAATATCTTAATTGATAGTCACATGGTACTAAAAAACATGCCCCCATTTGTTTGCACAATTAATTCATGAAAAACAGTGCTTCAGAGTTAACTCTATACAAAACTCTTATAACTATACATTAATAAATAAGTAATTATCACAAAATACTTGTGTTAAATACATTTACATCAACTGATGTTTGAATAAGGTTCAGAACAAAATATAAATGCCACAATAAATATATGAACATTTGAATAAATAAAATAAAATAGTTGTTGCATTAACCTTATCAATCCAAACATACCATAAATAAATACCTGACTACGTCAACTAGTTTAAGTTCTCAAAACAAGTCTTGAAGTAAAGCAATATAAAACTACTAAAATATTCATACCCTTTGTTAAATATGAAATTCTGATTTTAGTTTTAAATAACTAGTAATAGACAAGGTCCCTTTAAGACCTGGAGGACTAGTAGCATTAACACGGAGTTGTCAAACCAACTCCCTATATTCCAACCATATGTCTTTAGGCCCACCCCTCATATCTTTATCAATAACTTGCTCCAAACCTGAAAATCTGAAACAGTGGCCACTGTGTTCAAAGACATGTCTAGCTAGGTCATTAGACAAATTAACCTTACGTATATCGTAGGTATGTTGGTAAATCCGTTTATTAAATGCATTTTTTGTTTTTCCAATGTAAAACATACTACAATGTTGGCAAATAGTCATATATACCAAACATTTTGTCATACAATTCATCCTTTGTGTGAGTTTTACATTTCCATACCCTTCGATATGCACAACATTTGTTTCAAGAATATGGCAACATTGGGGGCAGTGTCCACATCTTCTCATACAACCACCCCCAATTTTTTGTGCATTCCTATCCAACATGTTTTTGATGTTTGAACTTCTTTTATAGATTACCAGTGGCCTATATCCCATTTCCACTTTACTTGCATTCATGTCAGTTGGTATGCACCAATTGTTATTAATGATATCTTTTATCTCACTAAAAACAGGACTGAATGTCAAAATCAAAGCCCTGTTGAAACCTTTATCAGTGACCCTCATGTTAAGGTTACCAAAACCACCATCAAGAGTGTGCGTGGTGGTTGTGTTTGACACATTAATGCCCAGTAAGGGAACAAAATACCCATCAGTTGTTTTATTAATAACTTCCTGCAAAATAAGGTCAATAAAAACTTCAGGGTACAGTCTCCTGATCAACATGAATTTGAGAGTATCCATTTCATCAATAAATTGTTTAAAGTCACTAACCATTCTTGCTATCCTTACCCCTTGCTCCTTAATAAGTGATTTTTTCTGGTGTGGGGGGTGACAACTTTCGAAATGTAGCAAGGTATTGGAAAAGGTAGGTTTTCTGTATATAGTTGAATTAAACCCTTTTCTAACCTGGTCCTTAGTAATTTTGATATCTAAAAAGTGTATTGTATCCTTGGTAGATTCCATGGTGAAAGACAAAAATGTTGTACTGTTGTTCAAAAATTCAAAAAAACTATCCAAAGCTTCCTGAGGACCATCCCAAAATATCAGGATGTCGTCAAAGAAGCGACCATAAAATTTACAAAATTTAAATAAATCATTTTTGAACACAAACATTGTTTCCCATTGGGTAAGTACAATGTTGGCAAATAAAGGGGCACAAGCTGCCCCCATTGCCACACCAACCTTTTGTTTAAAGTACTGATTGTCAAACACAATAAAATTATTCTTAAGGATTACCTCCATAAGCATTCTGAACATTAAAATCCTATTGTGACTAAAGGTGGTATTTGAACAAAGAAAATCATAAAACCATTGGGTACCAATGTCGTGATTGATGACAGTAAACAGATCCTTAACATCTACAGTGGCCAAAATCAGATGTTCACAAAACAGGTTGACTTTAATCTTGCTTAAACAATCCCAGGAGTCCTTAAGGACATGTTGGTGTTTTTCCAACACATTTTTTAGTTGAAAATCCACAAATTTGGCCAAATTAAATGTTTTAGATGCCTTGGTATCAACAATAGGTCTCAATGGGGGATCTACAATATTTTTGTGCTTTTTCGGGGTATGAAAAATAGTCGGTATCTGGGGTGATTTCTGTTGCAAAAAATTAAACTCACTTATAGTAATCTGTCCATCTAATAGCAAATCGTTCAAAATAACATCAATATGCCTGTAGGCTAAATTCAATTCATTCAGTGATGTTTGTTCATAACTATCACTGAACAAGTGCTCAAACATTTTCTTCAGGTACACCCTTTGTTCCATTATTACAATACCCCCTCCCTTATCAGGTTTCATTAACCTGATGTTCGTATTGTCACAGATGTTTTTTAAAAGTTCACTTTCTTCATTTGTAAAGTTAGTTGTAAAGTCTTTTTTTATATTTAATAAGATTCCTAACTTGATTACTATAGAGGTTTTCGAACACCTGTAACAAGGGATGTAAAGGAGGGTTGAATGTACTCGATTTTTTACATTGTAGAACTTGTGTACTGTTAAACTCATTGTCAAAGTAGATACACAAATTAAGTTTCCTAACAAAGACTTTTAACTCCAAAAGGGCTGTTTCCACAGCTGGAATCTTCGCAGGGACATAGTTAAGCCCTTTTTGAAACAATTCAGCCCTCTTTTGATCAACAGTTACATTACTTAAGTTAAATATTTTGAAGTCATCCTCATTATTCATGACTATATGTGTTTCCATTTGAGTGGCAGAATCTATTACCACCTGTTGTTCACCTTCCCTCGTCCCCTGTAGGGGTGCCCCCTGTCGGAAAATATATTCCTGAAGGTCCCATTTCTCTCGACATCCCTGCCCTGGGTAAATTGCATCATTCGATTCTGGAGGCGTTCTGATCACCTCAGGGGTATGTCTAAAGGGGCCACATCATACATTTTCAGCTTCATCCCTCAAATCTTGGTCAGTATAGTCATTTTGGTACATGTTTTCTCTACCATTAACCTGCTGAATTCTACTAAACCCACTAGGTGTGGGGTAAGCCTTCTCAACCTCATAGTCTTTTTTATCCCTTTATAACTTTTTACTTTTTTTATTAACCAAGTCATCCACATATTTATCAATAACAAACATAGCCCTGTATTTTTCTGTATTTTTGTGGAAATCCTAAGTCATTTTTAACTGTTGCATCATACTCATCAACCGTTTCTTTTAATTAAAACCATTTTCCTATCATTTTCCCTCATTAAACATTCAACTAGTTCACAACCGTGCCTGTTAAACATTGAAATGAGTTCTTTATAAAAGCCAGTGCCTTGAACAGCACCTGAGGGAAATCTCCATGTCCTCAATCCTTTGGGTACATGTTCTCTCTGCAAGCATTCTCGTAAATAATTATTTTCAACCTATAGTTTACGAAATTTGGTAATTTCTTTTACAAGATGTTCAAGTTGTTCATCCACAGTTCCTACATAATTATTAGCATTCCTGTTGTCACCATAGTCCTTGAATTCACTGGATAATCCAGCATTCATCCACTCCAAAATTGAAAGGATGCCAGACCATTTCTGACATCAGCCACCACATTAGCACCGCCCGCTGCCTCTGCTCATCCAATACCAATCATCATAGATGAAATAGAGGTGGAAAAGGGACTTCCTTTCACTGGGGGGATAGAACTAACAATGCTATCCTGCGACCTGCCCCGTAGACCGTTCGCTTGTCCAAAGGTTGTAGGTAGGGCACACAAATTCTTGCTCAAGTCAGTAATCTGCTCAGACAGTACCTGAATTAAGGCTGCCAGGCTCCCTATAGAACTATTAAGTTCACGAAGGGAACTTACTGAGATGTCTCCGTTATCAGGAACTGCCTCCATGGAACACAAACCAAGAAATTAAACACACTGCAAAACCAATATCAAAAGCAGAAGCAGGATCCAAAATGAAGTTCCACAGCAAGCTTTATTAGTTTAAGCACTTTCATCGGCCTTAAGCCTCAGACTTCATCAGAAACACTTAAAGTGAATTATTTGCACACTTAAATATCTTCATTGATAGTCACATGGTACTGAAAACCACGCCCCCATTTGTTTGCACAATTAATTCATGAAAAACAGTGCTTCAGAATTAATTCTATACAAAACTCTTATAACTATACATTAATAAATACATAATTATCATAAAATACTTCTGTTAAATACATTTACGTCAACTGATGTTTGAATAAGGTTCAGAACAAAATATAAATGCCACAATAAATATATTAACATTTGAATAAATAAAATAAAATAGTTGTTGCATTAACCTTATCAATCCAAACATACTATAAATAAATACCTGACTACGTCAACTAGTTTAAGTTATCGATGAAGTCCAAAAAATGAGAACAGTCACCACGAACAAATACCTTCTGTATTCAAGTTCCAAGTCAAACACAATTCAAACTGAAGATATCCACGATAAAAGTGTAAAAAATCATTTATTGGAAACACAGAATGAGCGCTTTCGCATAGTTAGACTATGCTTCATCAGATACAAAACACAGAATGATTTCAAAGTACTTAAATAACACAACTTTTGGCGGGCTCATTAAATTAAATTGAATTAGATTGAGCCTTAATTGCTTCTTAGTAAATTAATCACATTGCGACATTCAGATGCAGTTTAGAACAGGTATACATTCTTATTTCAGCTTTCACTGTAAAGAAACATCCTATCACATTTCAACCCATCATAAGGACCCTCAGAAAACAAAAAACTATGTGAGTTTCAAAACAAAGGGCACATATACACATTCACCGCACAGCAATGCATAGTCAGTAAAAGTACCATAGGACGCCAACTCAAAGCGTATACCATTTATAATATGTACATCACTTACTTGCCCAAGATTTCTCCATAAAGTATTGTTGCAGTGTTCCTGATCTCATAAACCTTGCATGTATTTAGATCCCATCCCTTTATTGTCAGGAGTCCCATGGAAAACAAGTGTTTAAACACCATTCATCAGCGGAATAAAACTCCACGAAAAAACGTCAATAACCTGTCAACTACTGCGAGTTGAATCTCACGCTATTTGCTGTTGACATCACATGTCTAAGTTCTCAATAAGGAATACCTCCTATTCTAAGAAGTTGTCCCCCAGGTCTTAGTGCAAGGCGCTTCAATCCATCGGCTAAAAAAATTTGATATAAGTCAACGTTAATATAAATTTGTACCTCACAATAATCCTGGTTTCTATAATATAAAACATGCATAAAAGCATCTCTCATGTTCCTGTATTTTAGAACATGCATAGATATCTATCTAAATGAGCGTAAAGAAATATATAAAAAAGCAAAACTAAAACTAAAGTCCCTGCGGGCACCTGCTATGGTACTCGAGTGAAATACTAGAAAGCACACTTAAATATCTTCATTGATAGTCACATGGTACTGAAAACCACGCCCCCATTTGTTTGCACAATTAATTCATGAAAAACAGTGCTTCAGAATTAATTCTATACAAAACTCTTATAACTATACATTAATAAATACATAATTATCATAAAATACTTCTGTTAAATACATTTACGTCAACTGATGTTTGAATAAGGTTCAGAACAAAATATAAATGCCACAATAAATATATTAACATTTGAATAAATAAAATAAAATAGTTGTTGCATTAACCTTATCAATCCAAACATACTATAAATAAATACCTGACTACGTCAACTAGTTTAAGTTATCAAAACAAGTCGTGAAGTAATGCAATATAAAACTACTAAAATATTCATACCCTTTGTTAAATATGAAATTCTGATTTTAGTTTTAAATAACTAGTAATAGACAAGGTCTCATTAAGACCTGGAGGACTAGTAGCATTAACACGGAGTTGCCAAACCAAGTCCCTATATTCCAACCATATGTTTTTGGGCCTACCCCTCATATCTTTGTCAATAACTTGCTCCAAACCTGAAAATCTGAAACAGTGGCCACTGTGTTCAAAGACATGTCTAGCTAGGGCATTAGACAAATTAACCTTACGTATATCGTAGGTATGTTGGTAAATCCGTTTATTAAATGCATTTTTTGTTTTTCTAATGTAAAACATACTACAATGTTGTCAAATAACGATATATACCAAACATTTTGTCATGCAATTCATCCTTTGTGTGAGTTTTACATTTCCATACCCTTCGATATGCACAACATTTGTTTCAAGAATATGGAAACATTGGGGGCAGTGTCCACATCTTCTCATACAACCACTCCCACTTTTTTGTGCATTCCTTTCCAACATGATTTTGATGTTTGAACTTCTTTTATAGATTATTTTTATTTTTTTATTTATTTTACATTTGTTGACCAGGGTAGTCTAACTGGATATATGTCCATTTTTAGTAGAGGCCCAGAGAGAAAAGCTCCAAGCATGAACAGTGACAAAGTTTACAATATTTAGAAAGACACGTAAAATCACAGTACAGAGGCAACATTGGTCAAAAGAAAAATGATACTAAACACAATAGTAAGTCTGAGCAAGACCCAATTAGTAGAGAAAACCCTTTTATTTTGTCCTCATACTATGAAGGAAAGTGTAGTGACTAGAATTAGAGGCATAGTTTAGAGGAGTAGAGAAAAGAGTGAGAGCAGGAAGGGGAAAGAGATATCAGTCTGGGTTCGCACATGGACAATGCCAGTGAGTTTTAAGATGTTCTTTAAGATGTTTTTTGAATAGAGAAGTAGAAGCAAGGGTTGATATTTCAGAAGGAAGCTGATTCCAGGTTTTACCTGCTGTGTTTGAGAAAAGTGAGTCACCAGCTTTGTTCTTAGATTTAATAGAGGAAACTAGGAGCTTATTAACAGAGCGTAGTGTAGCCAGCTTTTTGTATGGTGTAATCATATTAGTGAGGATAGGGGTGTTGTTGGGGTGGTATAGGATATTTTGGGTGATAAGTAATTGTTGACAAAGTATATGGTTCTGTAATTCTAGCCATGAGGTTGAGGCAGTGGTGAGTTTTAAAGGGGAGCAAGTGATGAATCTAGCTATGCTATTATAACAGGTGGAAAGTTTAAAGAGGTTGTTTTTAAATAGGTTAGTATATATAGCAGAGGCATAGAAAAGGGTAGAAATAAGGTGGGTCTGGGCAATAGTTTTTATGGCAAAAGGGGTAAGGAAGGGTTTAATTCTATAGAGGGTACCAAGTTTTTTATTAACAGACTTTATAGTGGAGTTAATGTGGTCATCGTAGTTGAGGCGATTATCAATTGTTACACATAGTAGTTGGGTTGTAGTATCTGGGGTTATGTTGGTAGCATTGTTAGTGGTTACTGAGAAGAATGGATGAGGTGATTTATGAGTTGGAGTAAAAAGCAGTAATTTTGTTTTTTGGGGGATTTAGGAGGAGGCAGTGTTGCATAAACCAATTTTCAATATTATGGAAAACAGTTTGGGTGAGGGACTGGAGAGAGGCTATATTCTTAGCTGTACAGATTAAGGTAGAGTCATCTGCATATTGAATGCAGGTGGCTTGAGGAATGTTTATGTGTAGATCATTAATAAATATGGAAAAAAGAAGTGGACCTAAGATAGAGCCTTGGGGTACTCCAATATTTACTGGAAGTAATGTAGACAGATTGTTATCCCAAAGTACTGCTTGCTGTCTGTTTTCCAGATAAGACCTAAACCATTGTAATGCTTGTGGATCAAGTGAACTGGCTTTTAGTTTGTCTAGAAGTAAGTTATGGTTAACCATATCAAAGGCTTTTGACAGGTCAATAAATAGCGCAGAGGAAAAAGAGTTATTGTTACGATTTTTGTTTATAGAGTTGGTGAAGGATAGCGGGGCAGTTGTGCTATGGAATGGCCTGAATCCATGTTGGCAGTTTGCCAGTAGATTATTTTGTAGAAGGTGGTTAAGTAGTTGTTTGTGAATACATTTTTCCATTATCTTAGCTATTGGGGAGAGTAAGGCAATAGGCTGAAAGTTAGAAAGCACAATAGATGATCCACCTTTATGTAGAGGGATGATGTGGGATACTTTCCATATGGTAGGGATTTTGCCCTCTGAGATAGTTCTATTAATAAAGATAGAGATGGGATAAACTATGGCTTTTGCAGCAATTTGTAGGTATTCAGCTGGGAGACGGTCAGCAGAAGGGGTGTAAGGTTTCAATTTTTGAAGGAGCTTACAGATGAGAGATGTAGGTACAGGTTGTATTTGAAAGGTAGGAGATGAAGTCTTAGAGGTATTTAGTGGGGAAGCAGTAAAAGGAGGTGAAGAATTGGCTAGGGTTAGAATGGCTTCTGTAAAGTAGTTATTAAAGGCATCAGGAATCTGGTTAGAGTTATTTTGGTTGAATCCTGCAGGGGCAGGAGTAGTAGAGTGGCCTGGCTGAAGAAGTTTGTTTATCCCTGACCAAAATTTTTGTGGAGATTGTTGACTGGTTTGTTGGAGGTGAAGATAGAAGTCGTTTTTGTCTCTAAGAATATCTTTCTTGGTGGCATTTCTTAACTGTGGGAGTGGTTACTGCCTTGAAACTGTAGTTTTATTGGCCATTTTGGGTCAATTCCAAACTCCTTGATCTCCCTCTCTTAAAACCCTCTTTTGCACGTTTTTGCGCATAGCGCAACATCGGGCAGCGCCACCTAATTGGGTTTAAACTATTCCTGGCTCCACAAAGTCTGCTCTTCACTTTTTCCCTTAGAACTGCTCTATCTCTCAAATTAAACACCATATTCTCATTCTAAGGCCCCTCACTGGTCCAAATAAGTAAACTTACAAGTTAGCACTAATAAACCATAAGCACTACTTACTCTTATACTCTCTACGATTACCTTGTCCCCTATTGGTCCATTTTAATTCAGTTGCCTATATTACTCTAGCATGTCCAAAGGTCAGTCAATGGTTTCCTCTCCAGTCCAGCTGGTGAATCTGGGAATTTTGAGGCAATGTTACAATTGTCTCATGTACATGGACAACCCTCTCCTCCTCCAAACAGGTTCAAATATATGTGAGAGATGCAACCATATAGCCAAACTGGAGGCTGAGCTCTCTCATCTCAAAACTGGTGTAACCAGTCAGGAGGAGAAGGTAACCTCAAACAACACAATTCCAGTATCACATAGTCCCACCACAACAGCGAACCAAACACATAAAAACACAAAAACATACTCGGAGGCTCTAAATAAAAATCTACCTAAGCAACAGAGACCTCCAAAGCAGACATCCAAGCAAACGCTACCCCAAAACAAAACACGTACAACACATAGCACACAAAGTCAGTGTGCCAAGCAGTCACAGCCCTTAAGGCTGAATAACACACCTGATACCCTTGTAATAGGTGACTGTATTGTCAGACACACTGACGTCCCGCTCACCAGGCTGAATAAAGGGAAGGTCACAGTGAGCTGCCTGTCGGGCTCTAGGATCCGCCACATAACGCAAGCACTCAGGTCACTCCAAAGCAAATACAAATATGACTCAGTCATTGTACATGCTGGCATGAATGACCTGAGACGTACCTCCCTCGACTACATGAAAAGAGACATAGAGGAGCTCTCTGATCATGTAGCCCAGGCCGGTATGACCTTGACCTTGAGCAGCATCTTACCCTCACCTAGAATGATGCCACAGTATAAAGACAAAATGATTGATTTTAACAATTGGCTAAAATTTTGGTGTCATTCAAAGGGGATCCAGTGTCTGTCAGCCTGGGATGACATGCTCGACAAGCCACGTTGCTTCGCTAGGGCGGCTTGCACCTGTCACCCCTGGGCTTTCGGATATTGGCAAAGGCTCTTGCCACCCCATAGTGCCTTTTTAGGCAAGGCTCAAAAGTCAAACCCACCTCCATAGACAGCACAAGGAACAAGAAACTAAGGGTAATGCTGCTAAACGCCAGAAGTCTTAACCTCAAGATGCACGCACTCGAAGCTCTCCTCAGTATGGAGAACATCGATATCTGTGCAGTGACAGAAACCTGGTTCAAGGCTCCAGAGAGCACCCCAGCACTACCAGGTTATACCTCATATCATGCTTTTCGGCCCCAAAACCTGGACCGAACCACAAAAGGAGGGGGAGTTTCCATATTTATCAAGGATATCCACACCTCCAGGTTAGTGGCAGTGCACGAAGTATCGGAGACCATCCATGTGCAACTGACAGTGGGCAAGACTGCTTTTCAGTTTATAGCATCCTACAGACCACCCTCTCAGAGTCAAGAATCCCACTCGGCTTTCCTGAAAACATTGGAGAACACTAAGATCTCTCCGAACACCATTATATTGGGCAACTTAAACTAGCCAAACATAGACTGGGAGCATTACTCAAGCCCCAGCACCTTAGCCCAAAGGTTCCTGGAATTTATAAACTCAAATGCTATGGAACAACTAGTCACCACTCCCACAAGAGGGGAAAACATACTAGACCTGATCATTACCAACATGGGGACTCTGTGCTCCATACCAGAAGTATATCCCTCATTGGTAAGATCAGACCATAAATTAATTTCACTGGATATCCACATCCCGACCCCACCCCCAGCCCAGAAAACCACAGTGAAAAACTTCTCAAAAGCGAACTTCACACTTCTCAAAACTGAAGTGGAATCCTTCAAGGCCCCAGGGCCAGTGGAAACTACAGCCAAAACTGCAGAATCCTATATAAACGCATTCTACGGACATCTCCAGGAATGCATGGATCATGCTATCCCAAACAAAATCAAGACCCAATCATCCAAAGGCAGGCGTCCAGTCTGGTGGACCCCAGCCATAAATAAACTGTACAACAGAAGGAGGAAGCTACTACATGATTGAGCAAAATCCCTAAAAGGGAAGGCATCTCTGATCAGTACTAACAAAAAATTACGATCCCTCATAAAATCCTCCAAGGCCAGCTTTGAGAGAAAAATTGCACAGGACACTAAAGACAATCATAAGGCTTTTTTCAGTTATGTTAGGAACCTGGGATGCAACTCCCAGACTTGTTCTGAGTTGATTCTAAATGACAAAAAATACACTGAACCCACAGACATCGCCAATATCCTGGCAGACAGGTTCAGTGCAAACTTCTCCACCCCCTCCCCCCAAAAGAGCAAGTATCTATCCCGGCAGAGTGCAGCCTCCCAAACATCCCTGATGGTCAGGTGAAGGCCGCCCTCTCCAAAGCAAAAAACACTGCTTCCATGGGACCAGATGGCGTCCCGGGTTGCGTCCTACATGAACTCCAAGAAGAACTAATCCCTCAAGTAAAACTGCTGTACAATCTCAGCCTCACTACAGGATATGTGCCCAAAGAATGGCGTACAGCAACAGTGGTCCCACTCCACAAAGGTGGTGCCTCTGCAGACCCTGGAAACTATCGCCCCATAAGCCTGACTAGCCTAGTATGCAAGGCTATGGAGAGGATCATCATGAAACTCATAAGAAAAGACATTGGGGACCTACGGACACTAGATCCTACCCAATTTGGCTTCGTCAAGGGCAGATCCTGCCTTTTGAACCTGGTTGACTTCTTTGAAACAGTCACCAAGGCCATAGATGAAGGGAAGGTAGTCCACACAGCCTATCTGGACCTTGCAAAGGCATTTGACACAATACCCCACTCGGTCATCATAGATAAGCTATCCAGCGTAAATATAAACCCCTATGTCACAAGATGGGTCACAAACTGGCTCAAAGACAGAACCCACAGAGTCAGAGTTGTTGGAGCCATGTCAGACTTGAAACCGGTCACAAGTGGTGTCCCACAAGGTTCTGTCCTGGGACCTCTCTTGTTCGGTATTTACTTTTCTGAGGTACAGGCCAACGTGGAAGGACTATGGCTCACCAAGTTCGCAGATGACTGCAAACTGGGCGCCATAATCGACTCTCCAGCAGACACAAACATCCTTCAAAAAGGTCTTGCAGAGATGGATAACTGGTGCCAGAGCCATGGTCTAAAGCTAAATGCCAAAAAGTGTATAGTCATACCCTTTGGCAAAAACAATGTGCCCACAAATTACCACATAGGTGGTAACCCATTAAGTACAGAGAAAGTAATTAGGGATCTGGGGACGCAAGTTGATAGCAATCTCTCCTTTGCCAACCACATTGCCAAAGTGGTTAGAAAGACCTTCTACATAGCCCACCTCATCATGAAAGGATTCACATCTAGATCAAGAGAGGTAATCGTGCCCCTTTATTCATCCCTCATCAGGCCCATCATAGAATACAATGCCCCCTTTGGGATGTACCTTACCCGACACCTGCAGCAATTAGAAAGACCCCAAAAGTACCTCACCAGGAGGATCAAGGGACTCAAACAGATGCCATATGCTGCTCAGTTAAAAAAACTACAGCTCTACTCAGTTGCATACTGCCTTCTTCGAGGCGATCTATGCCTGACATATAAAGCTATGTCCAACCCAGAATTAATGGACATGCTCCACCTCAGTAAATCTAAATCCCTTAGAGCCACGCGCTCGAGGGACGTGAACCTTAGCACAGAAATAAATAGAACATGCTGGAGGGACAGATTCATAACCCAGAGGCTCCCTTCACTCTGGAATAGAATTCCAATTCATGTTAGGCAGAGCACCTCACTGACTCTCTTCAAGAAGACTCTTGATGAGTGGATGGGGGATCGTAGGTTTGTCCCGGGGATTACTTCCGTGTCACTATTAGACAGAGGCACAGTAAACTAAACTTTAAAAAGGGCACAGTATACTCAAATCAAGGGGTGGCGTAAGCCAAACACAATCGGGCTAGGCTTATAAATGCCCCAGGGCAGATAGCCTAGTATGAACCTATGAACCTATGAACCTATGTTTAAAGTGGTGGTGATCTGATGGACATTTGGTGGCTCTCCATTTAGCCCAGATTTTATTTCTGAGGAGGATATTTTGCCTAGTTTGTTTTGTGAGCCATGGGGCAGATTTGGTTCTTATTCTAGAAGAGCGATAAGGTGCATGATAATCTAGGATTTAAAGAAATTTGGTGTTAAAGTAGGTCACTGCTTCATCAAGTTCAAGATGAGTCATTGGTGACCAGTCACATGCTTGTAGTTCGTTTAGGAAGCTGTCTGGATTAAAGAATTTTTTAGAGCGGGAGGTTTTGAAATTATTAGTAGTTGGGATATGGACTTTTTGTCTAATAATGTAGGTAAGCATATGGTCACTGATATCATCAGGAAGGGTTCCTGGTGTATAAGTTTCAGGGTGGCTATTAATAAGGATCCAGTCAAGCGTGGTTTCCTTACTGCTAGGTTTGTGGATTCTAGTAGGATTGGTTATTATTTGTGAGAATCCGAAGAGATTTATGTGATTAGTAGGGTTAGGGGAACTGCAGGTGGACCAGTCGATGTTAAAGTCACCCAGTACAATGGTCTCCTGGGGTAGTTGGGTAGAGAGGTAACTAAGTAAATTTTCAAGAGTGTTGGTATTGTTACCAGGGGGGTGATACATGCAAATTAGATAGATAGATTTGGAGTTGTTGATATGGAATTTGGCAGTCAGGGTTTTCAAACATGGTATCTAATGATGGGAGCACATTAAAGGGGGAAATTTGGAGATTAGATTTATAGAAAATGGCTATACCTCCACCTTTTTTGGTTTTACGGTTACATCTAAGGATATTATAGCCAGGAGGGGTAATCTCCTGCTCCAGAGTAGATGGTTTTAGCCAAGTCTCTGTAAGGCAGAGAATATCAAATGAGTGCACTTCTAGGAGTGCATGCAGGTGGGAAATTTTATTGTTTATACTTCTAATGTTAAGGTGAGATTACCAATGGCCTATATCCCATTTCCACTTTACTTTCTTTCATGTCAGTTAGTATGCACCAGTTGTTATTAATGATATCTTTTATCTCACTAAAAACAAGACTGAATGTCAAAATCAAAGCCCTGTTGAAACCTTTATCAGTGATCCCCATGTTAAGGTTACCAAAACCACCATCAAGAGTGTGCGTGGTGGTTGTGTTTGACACATTAATGCCCAGTAAGGGAACAAAATACCCATCAGTTCTTTTATTAACAACTTCCTGCAAAATAGGGTCAATAAAAACTTCAGGTAACCTCTCCTGAACAACGTGAATTTGAGAGTATCTATTTCATCAATAAATTGTTTAAAGTCACTGACCATTCTTGCTATCCTCATCCCTTGTCCCTTAAAAAGTGATTTTTTCTGGTGTGAGGGGTGACAACTTTTGGAATGTAGCAAGGTATTGGAAAAGGTAGGTTTTCTGTATATAGTTGAATTAAACCCTTTTCTAACCTGGTCTTTAGTAATTTTGATATCTAAAAAGTGTATTGTATCCTTGGTAGATTCCATGTTGAAAGACAAAAAAGTTGTACAGTTGTTCAAAAATTCAAAAAAAACTATCCAAAGCTTCCTGAGGACCATTCCAAAATATCAGGATGTCGTCCAGGAAGCGACCATAAAATTTATAAAATTTAAATGAATCATTTTTGAACACAAACATTGTTTCCCATTGGGTAAGCACAATGTTGGCAAATAAAGGGGCACAAGCTGCCCCCATTGCCACACCAAACTTTTGTTTAAAGTACTGATTGTCAAGCACAATAAAATTATTCTCAAGGATTACCTCCATAAGCATTCTGACAACAGGAATGCTAATAATTATGTAGGAACTGTAGATGAACAACTTGAGCATCTCAAAAAAGAAATTACCAAATTTCGTAAACTACAGGTTGAATATAATTATTTACGAGAATGCTTGCAGAGGGAACATGTACCCAAAGGATTGAAGACATGGAGATTTCCCTCCAGTACTGTTCAAGGCACTGACTTTTATAAAGAACTAATTTCAATGTTTAACAGGCACAGTTGTGAACTAGTTGAATGTTTAATGAGGGAAAATTATAGGAAAATGGTTTTAATTAAAAAAACGGTTGATGAGTGTGAGGCAACACTTAAAAATGACTTGGGATTTCCACAAAAAACAGAAAAATACAGGGCTATGTTAGTTAACATTGATAAATATGTGGATGACTTGGTTAATAAAAAAGTAAAAAGTTATTAAGGGATAAAAAAGACTATGAGGCTGGGAAGGCTTATCCCACACCTAGTGGATTTAGTAGAATTCAGCAGGTTAATGGTAGAGAAAACATGTACCAAAATAACTATGCTGACCAAGATTTGAGGGATGAAGCTGAAAATGATAAACTTGATGACGTGGCCCCTTTAGACATGCCCCTGAGGAGGTCAGAACACCTCCAGAATTGAACAAGACAATTTACCCAGGGCAGGGATGTTGAGAGCAATGGGAACTTCAGGAATACATTTTCCAATAGGGGCCGCCCCTACAGGGGATGAGGGAAGGTGAACAACAGGTGGTAATAGATTCTGCCACACAAATGGAAACACATATAGTCACGAATAAAGAGGGTGACTTCAAAATATTTAACTTAAGTAATGTAACTGTTGATTAAAAGTGGGCTGAATTGTTTCAAAAAGGGCTTGACTATGTCCATGAAAAGATTCCAGCTGTGGAAACAGCCCTTTTGGAGTTAAAAGTCTTTGTTATGAACTTAATTTCTGTATCTATTTTGACAATGAGTTTAACAGTACACAAGTTGTACAATGTAAAAAATTGAGTACATTCAACCCTCCTTTACCTCTCTTGTTACAGGTGTTCGAAAACCTCTGTAGTAATCAAGTTAGGATTCTTATTAAATATAAGAAAAAAGAATTTACAACTAACTTAGCAAATGAATAAAGTGAACTTTTAAAAAGCATCTGTGACAATACGAATGTCAGGTGAATGAAACCTGATAAGGGAGGGGGTATTGTAGTAATGGAACAAATGGCGTACCTGGAGAAAATGATTGATCACTTGTTCAGTGATAGTTATGAAAACATCACTGAATGAATTGAATTTAGCCTACAGGCATATTGATGTTATTTTGAACAGTTTGCTATTAGATGGACAGATTACTATAAGTGAGTTTAATTTTGTGCAACAGAAATCACCCCGGATACTGACTATTTTTGGTATCCCGAAAATCCACAAAAATATTGTAGATCCCCCGTTGAGACCTATTGTTGATGCCAAGGCATTTAAAACATTCAATATGACCAAATTTGTGGATTTTCAACTAAACAATGTGTTGGAAAAACACCAAAATGTCCTTAAGGACTCCTGGGATTGTTTAAGTCAGATTAAAGACAACCTGTTTTGTGAACATCTGATTTTGGCCATGGTAGATGTTAAGGATCTTTTTACTATCATCCCTCATTACACTGGTCCCCAATGGTTTTATGATTTTCTTTGTTCAAATACCACCTTTGGTCATAATAGGATTTTAATGTTCAGAATGCTTATGGAGGTAATCCTTGAGAATTATTTTATTGTGTTTGACAATCAGTACTTTAAACAAAAGGTTGGTGTGGCAATGTGGGCAGCTTGTGCCCCTTTATTTGCCAACATTGTGCTTACCCAATGGGAAACAATGTTTGTGTTCAAAAATTATTTATTTAAATTTGTAAATTTTATGGTCGCTTCCTTGACGACATCCTGATATTTTGGGATGGTCATCAGGAAGCTTTGGATAGTTTTTTGAATTTTTGAACAACAGTACAACTTTTTTGTCTTTCACCATGGAATCTACCAAGGATACAATACACTTTTTAGATATCAAAATTACTAAGGACCAGGTTAGAAAAGGGTTTAATTCAACTATATACAGAAAACCTTCCTTTTCCAATACCTTGCTACATTTTGAAAGTTGTCACCCCTCACACCAGAAAAAATCACTTGTTTAAGGGCAAGGGGTGAGGATAGCAAGAATGGTCAGTGACTTTAAACAATTTATTGATGAAATGGATACTCTCAAATTCATGTTGATCAGGAGAGGTTACCCTGAAGTTTTTACTGTCCCTATTTTGCAGGAAGTTATTAATAAAAGAACTGATGGGTATTTTGTTCCCTTACTGGGCATTAATGTGTCAAACACAACCACCATGCACACTCTTGATGGTGGTTTTGGTAACCTTAACATGGGGGTCACTGATAAAGGTTTCAACAGGGCTTTGATTTTGACATTCAGTCCTGTTTTTAGTGAGATAAAAGATATCATTAATAACAATTGGTGCATACTAACGGACATGAAAGAAAGTAAAGTGGAAATGGGATATAGGCCATTGGTATGTTATAAAAGAAGTTCAAACATCAAAAACATGTTGGAAAAGAATACATCAAAAATTGGGGGTGGTTGTATGAGAAGATGTGGACACTGCTCCCAATGTTGCCATATTCTTGAAATAAATGTTATGCATAGGGTATGGAAATGTAAAACTCACACAAAGGCTGAATTGCATGACAAAACGTTTGGTATATATCACTATTTGCCAACACTAGTATATTTTACATTGGAAAAACAAAAATGCATTTAATAAACGGATTTGCCAACATACCTACGATATACCTAAGGTTAATTTGTCTAATGCCCTTGCTAGACATGTCTTTGAATACAGTGGCCACTGTTTCAGATTTTCAGGCTTGGAGCAAGATATTGACAAAGATATGAGGGGTGGGCCCAAAGACATATAGTTGGAATATAGGGAGTTGGTTTGGCAACTCCGTGTTAATGCTACTAGTCCTCCAGGTCATAATGAGACCTTGTCTATTACTAGTTATTTAAAACTAAAATCAGAATTTCATATTTAACAAAGGGTATGAATATTTTAGTAGTTTTATATTGCATTACTTCACAACTTGTTTTGATAACTTAAACTAGTTGACGTAGTCAGGTATTTATTTATGGTATGTTTGGATTGATAAGGTTAATACAGCTATATTTTATTTTATTTATTCAAATGTTCATATATTTATTGTGGCATTTATATTTTGTTCTGAACCTTATTCAAACATCAGTTGATGTAAATGTATTTAACGCAAGTATTTTATGATAATTATTTATTTATTAATGTATAGTTATAAGAGTTTTGCATAAAGTCAACTCTGAAGCACTGTTTTTCATGAATTAATTGTGCAAACAAATGGGGGGCATGGTTTTCAGTACCATGTGACTATAAATGAAGATATTTAAGTGTGCAAATAATTCACTTTAAGTGTTTCTGATGAAGTCTGAGGCTTTAGGTTGACAAAAGTGCTTAAACTAATAAAGCTTGCTGTGGAACTTCATTTTGGATCCTGCTTCTGTTTTTGACTTTTATATTGCACAGAGTCAGTCCTTTGAATACTGTGAGTATGCAAATGAGGTGTTAAATCATTAGCATTATTGAATACCACAAACTGCACTAAATGAAAGGAAGGTACACATGGTGTGAGGAGCTACACGATTGCACTCACAAGCCCTAGCACTGCAAGGATGACAATTGAGAAGTGTTACCTGCTAATGGCTTGCAGGTGTCTATGATTAGTCTGACTGCAAAAACAATCAGTGTTTCACAGTCTGCACTCTTTGATGTGTACTTACTTAAGGTGTGTCAGGGAGAGGAGACTTACCAAGAACTCTGAAAGTAAACTGAGTTCGGAGAGCAACATTCCTAACATTCAAATGCTGTTTTGATGACCACAGTGACTGCCTCTTATGAATAAGTTTTGTGCATATTCAAGAGAGTACATTAAATACTGATACAGATATCATATGCAATAAAAGTCAAATAGCATTGCTGTTAGGAAAGCAGAGATAAGGGAATGTAGCACTTTCAAGAAATGTAGGGAAACACTTGCATTGTTTGCAGTTATTGTTTAATATTGTGTGAATACATGGGTATCCTAACTGCTGTCAGTATTCCACTTATCCAGAAATTTACTGGTACATGAGAAAGGACAACTTTCATAACTTGTTTCTGTTGTACTTCAATGTGACTTGATATAATGTCACATTTGAGTATATCTAAACACTTTTACCCCTTGGTAATATATGTTACTCTCTATGGTAAATATGGGAAATAATCTTAAATGATTGTTTTTACTATCATTGTTTGATGGATCAAATGCATACAGGTTCCTGTTGCAGGATAGCAAAGTTGAGGAAACTTCAGAAATTTACTTATAAAGTACTTATTTCAAAATGCATCTTTTTTTCTTGATCATTTGTACACCATTTGACATTGTACTTCATTGACTGGCAGTTAAGGTAAAAAATGACAAATTTAATTTGAAATGTCATCAATAGTGCAATCAAGACTGGCATTGGTGCACTTTTGGAAACACTTTGGACAGCTGTCATGTATCTATCTCTGTGGCATAATATGTAAATGTGTTGAGCAAGGAGAAACAGTAAAGGTGATGCTGGGACTGAAAGGTGTTCACAGCTCACTTTACTGTGGAGGTCATAATAAATACTGATACTCATTTTGGTGTATGAAACTGCTGAGGGCCAAAACACAATTTAGGTCAGTATTAGCTAAAAGTGACAGACAAATATGCAAATTTAAATGATACCAATACTATTTATGTGTGCTACGTAAAAAATAAAAGCTGCTGTTCTCTGTTCACTTTTCTATTTCTATGGCATTACCTAAAGTTGTGATACTGTGTAACATAAATGACAGTAGTGATGTGGCAAGGAGATGTGAGAAGGATGAATGTGTCAGTGTAACACAGTAGTAGCTTTGCTGATTGTTAAATATACAGTTTGATTCACTTCATGTTCCTTTAAAGTTTTATTCAGAACAATTTTTGTGAATGTTTTTGTTAAATATTGTTTCCTTCATTTGCACACCACTTGGCAGCTTACAGTCAACTTTCATGGCTTAAGGATAAGTAAAAAATGTATTTTGGCTTGTCTTCAATAACAAAATAATCCTGATATTGGTATGCGACATCAGCACCCTGGATAGTAATGACTGCACAGAATGTACGTGACAGACGTTCAGCTCTGTGGAACAGGGTGTAAATGAGGTGAATTGAGAGAAACTAGACAGATTATGCCATGTTCAAATCTTGTTTACAGATCATATTTCCATTATTCTCAATATATATATTTTCTTTTTTTTATTTAATTTGTAATCTGCATTTGCTCACAGCTCAGCAGCACAAGCAAGGTTCATTATCAAAGGGAACAACTGAAAAATTTAGTTTAGGCTGCCTTATGTAGCATAAACATGCCTGGCCATGGTGCATTACTGAGCTGTAATATCTGTTGTTATTTTATTAGGATATTCTGTCAGCAGTCTGGATAGTACTTAGTAACTAAATTCTACATCTCATACAACTGTCCCTGTGGCACAATTTGTAATTGAAGTGACTTGAGATAAATAAGATAGGTGATGCAGGGTTTGAATATAGTTAATTATTAATTTTACAGACAAAGGTATGAAAACGTATTTGCACTCATTTATTTTTATTACTGTTCTGTTGTATAAAACTCTTCTATTCTCAGTACTGCTAACAGCATGTGAGCTGTTGTTTTTCTAGTTTCACATTATGTCATTAACACTTTATGATGTTGCAAGGAGATGTGAGAAGGATGAATGTGCCACTTGAATGCACTTCTTGCTCTGATCATTGCTACATGTACCCAGTGACTGTATGCACTATACTGTCAGCTTTCTGACTGTGATATATTTTTCTGTAATACTTTCTGCATTTGCTCTTTGATTGGTGGCATGAAAACACCATTCATTGCATAAGGAAACAAGTGAAACAAATTAGTTTAAGCTGCCTTCTGTAGCACAGACAGGCCTGGTGTCTTTGCTCTGCCATCAGCACTATGGATAGCACTTAGTGAAGAAAATACACCTGTCAGGTAAATTTCTCTATGGCACAATGTGTAAGTCCAATGAGATTAGAGAAAAGGACAGATGATGCAGAGTTTGAATCCACTTAAATTATAATTTTATAGAGTGTGGTTTGAATACCTATTTACTAAATTATATATTGTCATTCTCGTTAACAAGATGTGAGCTGTCTGTTAACTTTCAAATTGTTGTCATTAACCACAAGTCTGATAATGTGTTCCACAAAGTACATTTCTAGTGTTGTAAGGAGATGTGAGAAGGATGAATGTATCACTTGAATACACTTCTTGCTCTGGTCATTGCTACATATAGCCATTGACTGAATTCAATTTACAGTCAGCATTTTTCTCTCTCATATGTTTTTCTAATATCTTTTTAACTTGCTCTCCAATTGGCAGTGCTCAAACATGGTTCACTGCCTAAGGAAAAAAAGGGAAAGATTTAGACTAGGCTGCCTTATGTAGTGCAAACATGCCTGGCAATGGTGTGCTTTTGTCATTATGCTGGACAGTACTAAATGGAGAAATTCCACCTGTACTTACCTATGTCTATGGTGCAAAGTGCAGTGACTTTAGATAAAGAACACAGGTAAATGAGGGTTCAAATCCAGATAAAAGATACTTTTACACAGGGTGTCAGAATCCCATTTCTCACAACATTTTGATTTGGAATGTAACATTTCTGCTGAATATTTGAGATGTTTGGCTGGCAGCTATATACCTACATCAACTGTATTACAAGCTTAGTTAAGTACAAACTTGCAGTGTTAAAGATATTACTGCATTTTATTTTTCTGTATATTTATTTGTTTCACTGACTATTGTGCTCTCTCTGTCTCTCTGCAGTTAGTGGGGGTTATTGTTTTCACTTCATTGATATTCATTGTTGAAGTCTTAGCCTAAAGGGTTTCTCTGTGCTTATAAGTGTTAGTCACTTATCTGTGAATTTATTTCTGCTGAATATTGGAGCTGTTTGGCTGGCTGCTATATACCTACATCAACTGTATTACAAGCTGAGTTAAACAGAAACTTGCAGTGTTAAAGATAGTACTGCATTTTATTGTTTCTGTTTATTTATTTGTTTCATTGAATATTGTGTTAAAGACAGTACTGCATTTTATTTTTTTGTTTATTTGTTTCACTGAATATTGTGATCTCTCTGTCTCTTTGCAGTTAGTTTCCTGCCCTCCCTCCCTCCTGCCCTCCCTGTTCTTGTTGTGGTATTAATCTTGGTGGCTTTGGAATTGGCTGCCCCTCCTGTAAATTTGTGTTTGAACACTGCTTCTGGGCCCATCTCATTTGCTCACTCAACTGAGTACAGTGAGATCATATTTTGATTTCAGACACTCCTACCAGTTCCATCTGTTCAGTTCTATCCCAGCTCTATCCCAGTCTAGTGTCACTAGCTCATTCTACCTAATACAGAGAGAACATTTGAGAAGGCCAACCCACTTAGGTCTTATCCTTGAATTATTCTGTTTCTCCTTTCTCCATTTCCACTTTACTAAAAAAAAACTTTGCTAGAATATCCTGGTGTTCTGACTGAGTGTGCTTATCAGCTGATAAGTATACCTTTGGCACTTTTTAACTGTTCAGAGTTGAATAAAACAATAAGTGAATTCAGTTCAGAATACAGTTTGAATAAATTGCACTTATTTAAACTGTACTTGCTTTACTATTGCTACATACTCAGTTGTGCTAGCTTACACTGCACTTGAATTGATTTCAGTGCTGTTTTAGCTGCGTTTCTGTAAAAAAAAAAAAATAAAAAAAAATAAAAAAATTCTAAGCTTGTTTCCTGCCTTCCTGTAACTAGTCTAGTCCAGATACAGATTTTCTGTATCCAGGACTGTTTGAAAGCTTCTGAGCCCCCCAAGCCTTTCTGTGTTGGAGGGAAGCCTTCTAGCTTATCAGTGGGTGTGGTAAGCACTAGGTAGCCTATCTACCACAAGAGTGGTCTCTGGCCCAGAAATTGTAGTTTATTTGCCATTTGGGCAGTTTTTCCATCTCTTCCAACTTTCTGGTCTAAACGCCCATGTTTGCACTTGTTTCCCACCTTTCCTGTAGCTAGTCTAGTCCAGATACAGTTTTGCTGTATCCAGGATGATTTGTAAGCTTCTGAGCCCCCCAACCATTTTTGTGTTGAGGGAAGCCTTCTAGCTTATCAGTTGGAGTGGTAAGCACTAAGTAGCCTATTTACCACAAGAGGGCTGATTCTTGTCCAAGAATTGGAGTTTATTGGCCAGTTGGGCAGTTTTTTCCATCTCTTTCAATTTTCTGGTTTAAAAGCACACATTTGCGCTTGTTTCTGACCTTTCCTATAACTAGTCTAGTCCAGATACAGATTTTCTGTATCCAGGAATGATTGTAAGCTTCTGAGGCCCCCAAGCCTTTCCGTGTTAGAGGGAAGCCTTCTAGCTTGTCAGTGGGAGTGGTAAGCACTAGGTAGCCTATCTACCACAAGACAAGTGGTTTCTTGCCCAGAAATTATAGTTTATTGGCTGTTTGGGCAGTTTTTTCCATCTCTTTCAACTTTCTGGTTTAAAAGCCTGTGTTTGTGCTTATTTCCCACCTGTCCCTGTAACTAGTCTAGTTCAAATACAGATTTGCTGTATCCAGGACAATTTGTAAGCTTCTGAGGGGTGCCAAAGTCTGCTCTTCAATTTTTCTCTTAGATCGGCTAGTTCTTTCCTCTCCTGCACTTTTACTAGCTTATTAGTCTAGCACTTTACCATACCAGACTTCTTGTAGCAATTATTGTAGCACACAAAAGTGTTACCAACCTTAAACATTCTACAAGGAAACAGCTCCAGTACTTATTATTAATACCCACTACTCCGGGCATGTTTAAAGGTCAATTCCCTGTGTTTTTTCCTATTAACCTGGTGAACTTGGGAATCCTGAGGCAATGTAGCAACTGCCTCATGTACACCAACAACCCTTTCCTCTTACCTCCCAACACTCAGACTTGTGAGAGATGCACTTATATATCTGAACTGGATGCCATGCACTCTCCAGCCAAGACTGGAATAGCTGGTCAAGAGGAGAAGGTCAACACTTGCACCACACTACAATGAACACATAGCCCTCCAGAACATACAACTGCACTGCCTTCACAAAAAAACACAAACCACACACCCACCTTTGTGGAGGCTGTCAATAAAAATCTACCCAAACAGCAGAGACCTCCAAGGCAGAAATGCACTCAACCACCACAACACAACACTAATCATGAGACACATAACTCTCCTAAATAGTGTGCCACTCAACCAAAGCCTCTAAGGCAAAACAGCATGCCCAGCACACTAGACATAGGTGACTCGATAGTGAGGCACACTGATGTCCCACTCTCTAGGTTGAATAAGGAGAAGGTAACAGTCAGCTGCCTGTCGGGTGCCAGGATCTACCACATAATGCACACAGTCAGGTCCCTCAACAACAGGTATAAATATGACTCTGTCATTGTACATGTGGGTGTGAATGACCTGAGACATACCTCCCTGGACTACATGAAAAGAGACATGGAGTAACTCTCAGAATATGTAGCCCATGTGGGTATGACCCTAGCCCTGAGCAGCATCCTACCATCACCCAGAATGATACCACAGTACAAGCAGAACATGATTAATTTCAACAACTGGCTAAGTTTCTGGTGTTATTCTAAGGGGATCCAGTATCTGTCTGCCTTGGATGACACGACTGACAGACCACGATATTTTGCCCGAGATGGCCTGCATCTGTCACCCCTGGGATTCTGAATACTGGCCAAGGCTCTTGCCACCCCTACAGTGCCTTTTTTAGGTGGTGTTCCAAAGACCAAATTACCACCATAACAGCTACAAACAAATGCAATCTGAGAGTCATGCTGCTCGATGCTAGAAGTCTAAATCTCAAAATGCATTCACTTGAAGCATTCCTTAAAATGGAGAACATCAACATTTGTGCTGTAACAGAGACCTGGTTCAAGGCAGCAGAAAGTACCCCTGCACTACCAGGCTATAACTCATTCCACACCTTTCAGCCCCAGAACTTGGACTGAAGCTCCAAAGGCAGTGGTGTTTCCATATTCATAAAGGATGCACACACCTCCAGACTGGTAGCCCAACATAACGCATCAGAGATACTTCAGGTACAGCTAACACTGGGTAAGACAGCGATTCAGACCGTAGCCTGTTATAGGTCCCCAACCATGTCCCAAGACTCACACTCTATGTTTCTAACCACCTTGGAGAATATTAGGGTCCAACCTAACACTCTCATACTGGGTCGACTTCAACTACCCCTTTATTAACTGGGAAAACTACTCATGTACCAGTACACTTGCCCAACATTTCCTGGAATTCATTAATTCCAATGCCCTGGACCAGCTCATTCTTACCCCCACTATAGGTAACAACATCCTTGACCTGGTCATTACTAACATGGGCAGTGGTTGCTCTACACCAATAGTCAACTCCTTTCTGGTTAGATTCGACCACAAACTAATCACCTTGGAAATCCACATCCCTCCCACCCCACCCCTCCCGCAAAGGTAACCACCATCAAAAACTTCTCCAAAGCGAACATTTGGCTCCTAAAACAGAGGTGGCTAACTTCACAGCACCCATGCAAATGAAGAATAGTTGCATGACCACCGAATCATACACCAATGCACTGCACGAACACGTACACAAATGCATGGATCTTGCCATACCCAATAGAACCAAGACATTCTCCTCCAAAAAAAGGAAGCCAATCTGGTGGTCCCTTGCCATAAACAAACTTCACAACAGAAGGAGGAAACTGATGTGGAATAAGGTGAAGTCCCAAGACTGGAAGAACGTCCTTATCAGCCTCAACAAAAAGTTGAGATCCCTCATCATATCTTCTAAAGCTAGCTATGAAAATAGAATTGCAGTAGATAGTAAAGACAACCACAAGGCTTTCTATAGTTATGTAAAGAATCTCCATGGTAATACCCAGATTTGCTCTGAGCTACTGCACAATGGTACCTCCTATACCGAGCCAACAGATATTGCCAATATACTGGCTGACAGATTCAGTGCCAACTTTACCCCTCCCCCCCAAAGGACCAATCACAATACCAGTAGATTGCCAGGTACCCAGTATTACTGCTGCACAGGTTAAAACAGCACTGTCCAAGGCCAAGAATACAGCTTCTATAGGACCTGACAATATCCCTGGCTGTGTTCTACATGAACTACAGAGTGAACTGGCACCTCACATGTGTGCCTTGTCTAATCACAGCCTCACTTCAGGCTTTGTCCCTACCGAATGGCGCACTGCTACAGTCAACCCTCTCCACAAAGGAGGAGTAACTACAGACCCTGGTAACTATTGCCCCATTAGCCTGGCAAGTCTGATATGCAAAGCTATGGAACACATCATCATGGACCTAATAAACAAGGATATAAGGAATCTCCAAACTCTGGTTCTCACACAGTTTGGTTTTCTGAAGGGTAGATCATGCCTGCTCAATTGGGTCAACTTCTTTGAGTCAGTCACCCGAGATGAGGATAGGCAAGGTGGTTCATTCAGCCTACCTTGATCTGGCCAATCCCTTTGATACCATTCCCCACTCGGGAATCATAGAAAAACTCACTAAGCTAGGCATCAACCTCTATATCACAAGGTGGGTTGCAAACTGGGTCACAGATAGAAGCCAAAGTGTGAAAGTAGCTGACTCCAAGTCAGGCTGCCTATCAGTCATTAGTGGAGTCCCACAGGGCTTGGTCCTGGGTCGTC
The DNA here is from genome assembly GCF_019279795.1 of Protopterus annectens. Taxonomy (NCBI): domain Eukaryota; kingdom Metazoa; phylum Chordata; order Ceratodontiformes; family Protopteridae; genus Protopterus; species Protopterus annectens. Next base: position 1,457,012,378 of record NC_056739.1, read on the forward strand.
TCCTGTTTGGTATCTACTTCTCAGAAGTCCAGGCCAACAAGAAGGGACTCTGGCTGGCAAAGTTCACAGACAGTTGCAAGATGGGAGCCATTATTAACTCCCCAAGTGATGTTGACATCCTACAGAAAGGATTTAAATAACCGTGTCAGTTAAAAATGCAGGTCACATGACAACAGTAATCAATATTTAAAGACACCATTACAAAATTCACATTTCTTCCTAAAATTATTACCTGTATTTTACTAAAAAATAATATTATTATATAATATATATACATCATAATATTACCAGCATAAATGTATATCCCACTAAATATATTCTGATATAAAATACATTATATTTGACTAGCCCTTTCATGTAGTAAGGCTATGCGCTCTGGTCATAAAAAAGGAGGTTACATATGAAAAGGCTTGTGTGCTACAATATAATCATCTTTCAGAAGAAATTAAGGGAGCATTTAGAGCTAATCGGAATATCTTTAGGATAAACTATGACATTCTAAATAGAGTGGGTAGTACACCAAGATCTGTAAATAGTACAGGACCTAATTTTAAACAGTTATTTGAGAATAAGGTAGATCCTATAGATATGACATCTGTAGGTACACACTCTTGTGCAATGTGTAGTCAATGCCCATATATTAATTAAGAAAAAATAATTTCCCTGAATAATAAACTGCGAGTCAGGTACTATTCCAGAAAGGGAATTGGTTTGACAAGTAGAATAGTATATTTGGCAATATGTTCATCATGCCAACACTTTTATGTAGGCAAAACAGAACATCAGTTGAAGAACAGGATATACGAGCATCTAAATGATATCAAAAATAAAAAAAAAGTTTATAATGCTGTATATAGACATGTTCAAGTTTGTCAACATTTTGATAAATTCATGTTTGGTATTCTAGAAATAGTTAAAATACAACCAAGAGGGGGTGACTGGAAAAATTGTCCAAAAAGAAGGTATAAGTTGGCTGCTATGTTTCCACCAGGCTTAAATGATTTTATATCCATTGCACACTTACTACATGAAACTGCTAGTCAAATGTAATGTATTTTATATGGGTCTAGGACTATTCACTGAAAGCACATTTCACTGAAAGTCGAATGACTGTGCACAAATTACTGAAAGCTCAATTCACTGAAACACATTTCACTGAAAGTTATATATGGCCTTTTCTCCACTGTTGAGTGACCCTGGAGTTAGTATATACAGTAAGGCTGGGTGTGGGGGCACTTCCCCCACATCGGGTGGTGTGTAGCCCTCCACATAGTTTGGATATATGTTAAGTTCAGAAAAGAGTAATTTATTGGAATTGCAAGTATCCATGTATATAGTTCAAAATGTTTAAAATAGGTGGGAGTTATGCCCCCACATCCCCCGATGTGGGGGGGGTGGTGCCCGCCACACCCCCATTACTATATATACTAACTCCAGGGTCGCACTACACTGAAAAAAGGCCATATATAGCTTTCAGTGAAATATGTTTCAGTGAATTGAATTTTCAGTGAATTGAGCATTCAGTGAATTGTGCACAGTCAAATGTGTTTCAGTGAAATGTGCTTTCAGTGAATAGTCCTAGACCCATTTTATATCAGAGTATATTTAGTGGGTATACATTTATGCTGGTAATATTATGATGCATACATATTATATAATAATATTATTTTTTAGTAAAAGAAAGGTAATAATTTTAGGAAGAAATGTGATTTTTGCAATGATGTCTTTAAATATTGATTACTGTTGTCATGTGACCTGCATTTTTAACTGATAAGGTTATTTAAATGCTTTTGGCTTTTGTATGAATGTATTCTGATGAAATCTCACTTGATATGAGATGAAAGCGCTAAATGCTGTGTGTAATTATTAAATATTTAATTCGCAGCTGGTGGTGTGCTGTTTTGGAACCAACTACTTTTTATTATTTTTACAAGTTTAACAGTGATGTGAATTTTATAGTTTACTGTTTCTGGGTTGGTGTCCATTTGCACCATGGACTCCCTTGATGAGTTTAATTCCCCTGGTGTGGAGAATTTTAACTCTGAACTACAGCAATTTCGAGGGGAAGTCTCAGAGCTTAAGGGTGAGTTAACAAGTCTCATAGAACTGTTTTCCCAGAAAGAAAATGTGAATATACCAACTATTTCCACTGAAAATGCTTCCATGCAGTTAAATTCAATGAATGGTGAACCAGTACAACTGGTAAGAGTGACGCAGGGTTCCTATGGAGCTTCCAACGGCAGCCAACGTGAGAGCAGCCTGATAGGCTTAGCCAGACAAGAGGGAGGTACTATGTCTCTGCAGGAAGCTGTAATGTCATCCGAGGGGCAACACAGCACCAAGGAACTCTCTAATGTACAGCATGGAGGAGATTTTGTCTTGGTGGAACATTATGGCAACAGTTTTTCAATTCCATGCAATCAAGCAACTCGCAGTACAGGTACTTTGACTTCTAAGTCTAATTTATGCTTTACACAGGCGTTGTTTAACTCGCAAACTGTTTTTTCTTGTAATAATCAAGTTTCCAACAACAAACATGTCTGTTTAACTACAATACAGCCGCAAATGAGTGGGAGAGTTAGCGGGCATGTTAATGGACATACAGGAGAGCTTTTTGAACAGCATTTTGTTGATTTAAAATCAAAACAGTTTGATTTTGGTGCTTCAAATGAAACTGTGACACATGAACAATTGAGAAGTGCCAAAGCTAAGGAAAATGGCAGTTTTCATTCCTTGAAGGAACTGATATATTTCTTTGAGAAAAGGTTATTTAAATTAAATATTCGAAATACAAGACAACACAATACTGGAAATATACCAAAACACTGGGTGAATGAAAATAAGCAGCCCAACAACGATGGAACCACTTTGCTGTTTATTAAATTCTGGTACCTCGGCCTTCGCCTTCACAAGGAATATTTTCCATAAAAAGTCCAACACTTATAAACCATCAGCCATAGTCAATTAAACAATTAAATAATTTAATCATTTACAAAAAATGCATTCATTTAAAAGAACCTAACCATAAGGTATTACTTAACATATATATACTTTAAATTTTAAATATTTTAAATTTTAAATATTTTAAATTTTAAACTGAATTGCATATTTATTACTTGAATGATATTCATTCTTAAAAATGCTTAATGCAATACTCCCCCAAAATGTTAACAAGTGCTAAGCAAATACATATTTTTAATTAATGAATATTAAATTTCTAAATTCAAACCATTAGGATATAAAGTATTATAATTAATAATAAATCTAGATTCCATGTTCAACAATCTTCTAGTGAAATTAATACTATTGGAATCTATCCCCCAGGGTTTGCCCAAGACACTAAAAATCAAACCATTATCTAATCCCTCATTTGCTTCATACAAGTGGCTGGCCACTGGACTTTCTAACCTCCCCCTCCTTATATCACCGATGTGCTCAAGAATTCTTGATTTCACTCTTCTCTTGGTCTGACCAATATATCATTTTCTTGGTGCACAATTGCATCCTAATATATAAATTACACCCAAAGAATTACAATCAAAATGGTCTATGGCATTAAATATAACTCCATTGATTCTAGTGCCATCCAAATTTCTACATCTATTACAGACCTTACACTTTCCACAGGCATATGTCCCAGCGTTCCATTGTCTTCTCCTCTGAGTTTTGAACCTTAACAGTTCCTTTAAATTCTGGAATCTGCCATAAGAAAAGGTCACTTTATTGGGAAATAAATGTCCTATCTTTTCATCCCTGCTAATAATGGGCCAAAATGAATTGACCACCCTTCTTAAAATATTTGAGAATTCTGAAAATCTATTCACAAAAAAAAAATGTACTGTCCCGCCATGCTTCCTCCATAATAACACTTTCAAAACTTTTTTCTCTTAAACTAACATTCCTCTTTTCTTTGCCACTATGAGATCCTATATGCCTAATCATACCTAACTCATTTTCAACTTGGCTTCTCGCTAACATTGCCATGTTTTTAGAATAGCCTCTAGTACTTAATTTTGCCTCTACCTTGTTGAATTTTGAACCAAGCATATGCCTCTCTGATGTACTGACGGCAATTCGCTTGAATTCACCCACTGCATGTCCACCCTGTGGTCGCGTGGGTTTCTGTCGGGTGCTCCGGTTTCCTCGCATATCCCAAAGACATGCTGTAGGTGGATTGGACACTCCAAATTGGCCCTAGGCATGAGTGAGTGCGTAGAGAACAGGTGATCCACTGTGGTGACCCCTAACTGGGAAAAGCCAGAAGAAGAAGATACAACTCAATGTGGTACCAAAAGGTTTACATTTGTTTAAATTTCATTTTGGTATAATATACGATGAAAGTATTGTGGATAATTTTACAATGTTATTTGATGACATGGGCATGAATTTAATAAGAAAAACACTGCTATATTATGAAAAACAGAGGATAGACATAACAAAAGAAGTTGATTTGTTGGATGTTAAAATAAGGGAAGATTTATTATTTTCACTATACAAAGAGTTGTATTTTAAAATTTTAGATAAGGTAGAAGGAAGAAGTAATAATATTTTTTATAAAAAAATGATGTTAGAAAGAGATATAAAACAATATAGGAATAAGCAAGTATATCCCACAAAAAAACTTTTTATGAACAATAATGAGATGTATAGTAATGGTAATGGTAAGGTGGTTAGCTACAGTGAAGTAGTAAGAAATAACAGAGACATCTTGGATGGAATGGAATCACAGCAGGATTTTCAAGGGGTGAGGCACTCAGAAGGACTGGCACACAGATACACAGACAAGGAAGAATACAACAGGTCCTATTACCCCCAACCCCAGAGGAAAAACAAATACCGGGGGGGGGCAATTAATAGGTTCAGATGAACTGCATGAGACAGTATGTAGAAGAGAAGGGTTTACTATCTACAATTATACAGAAAGACTTATTACTGAAGAGTATTTTAGCCTTTTGTCAAAAGGGATGAAATTTGTCCAGATAGGAAAGGTAATTTATTGGATAGCATTTTTGCATTGAAACTTTATGTTAGGAAACTCAACCTTAATATTCTTTTCACTGAACAAGATGATGTTTTGACATCAACACCCATGGAAAATTTATTAAGAACAGATAGTGTTAGTAGTGTAATGTGTAAGAAAAAGAGTGTGTATAATCCTCCTCTACACACATTGTTGGATACTTATGAAAAACTGGTACTGGAAATATATATGATATACATGCAAATAAAAGAGATATTCCTTGGAATCTTACTAAACAAGAACATGATTTATTATTAGATTTAAGGAAAGATAAATCTCTTCACATAATGTCCCCAGATAAGGGTAGGGGTATAGTCTTATATAGATCAATGGACTACTTTAATGTAATGCAAAATCTTTTATTTGATGCATCTACTTATGTAAGTGTGTCCAAAAATCAGATAAATATATCATATATACATATAGATTCATATTTGGAGGAATATTTAATGGATAAGAGAATAGACCCTGAGTTATATCATTTTTTATATAAAAAAGATCCAGTTATTCCCTTTTTTTTCGGGATTCTCAAGATCCATAAAAATGTATTAATGCTACCTTTTAGACCTATAGTAGCAGCCAGTGGTTCAAAAACCCACCCACTGACAGTATTTGTGGATACTTCAGTGCAACATATTATGGGTAAAGTACAACATCTTGTGAAGGATTCATGGGAGTTCTTGGAGCTTTTGAAACAAAAATTATGGAACAAGGATTTCATGTTTTTAACAGTTGATGTAAAAGACCTCTTCACTGTTATACCTAAAGAGGAGGGTAGTACTTTATTTGAGGAAACATTGTTTGGTTTTTCAGATCTTACACATGAACAAGTTACTCTGATAAGTGAGATTATGAATTTAATACTTGAATATAATTTGCTTTATTCTGAAGGAGAATATTACCAACAAATCAGGGGTGTAGCGATGGGGGGTGGTGTGTGCCCCCATATATGCAAACCTGGTTCTCCTGGGATGGGAGACCAAGTATGTAATAGATGGCCCTTTATGGCATATGATAAAAAGTTATGCAAGATTTTTGGATGATATTTTTATCCTGTGGGATGGGCCAGTGGAAGAAATAGAGAACTTTATGGCATATATGAACCAAACCACAGATTTCCTTGAATTTACTTATAATTATAATAGAAAATGAATTAATTATTTGGATACATATATTTCTCAAGACAAAAGTGGATTTAAATCAATGATTTATAGGAAGGATACTTTCTGTAATGGATATTTGCACTTTCAAAGTAATCATCCGTTAGCACAAAAAAGAAATATCATTAAAGCGCAAGCTGTTAGAATAGCCCGTATGACTTCACACCTGGAAGATGTGAAAGCAGAGTTTGATAAAATATCATACATGTTCCAGGAAAGAGGGTACCCTCAGGCCCGAATAAAAGAAGTTTTGGATGAGGTCTATGCAAAGTGGGGTGTTGTATATAAACCATTATTGGGTGAAGTCCTGGTCACTAGTTAGGCTATGAGTTCTGGTCATAAAAAGGAGGTTACATATGAAAAGGCTTGTGTGCTACAATATAATCATCTTTCAGATGAAATTAAGGGAGCATTTAGAGCTAACTGGAATATCTTTAGGATAAACTATGACATGCTAAATAGAGTGGGTAGTACACCAAGATATGTAAATAGTACAGGACCTAATTTTAAACAGTTATTTGAGAATAAGATATGACATCTGTAAGTACACACCCTTGTGGAATGTGTAGTCAATGCCCATATATTAATAAAGAAAAAATAATTTCCCTGAATAATAAACTGTGTAGTCAGGTACTATTCCAGAAAGGGAATTAGTCTGACAAGTAGAAAATATATTTGGCAATATGTTCATCATGCCAACACTTTTATGTAGGCAAAACAGAACGTAATTTGAAGAATAGGATATATGAGCATCTAAATTATATCAAAAATAAAAAAGTTTATAATGCTCTATATAGACATGTGCAAGTTTGCCAAAATTTTGATAAATTCATGTTTGGTATTCTAGAAATAGTTAAAATGCAACCAAAAGTGGGTGAGTGGAAAAATAGGCTGAAAAAGAAGGAAACTGAATGGCAGTATACGTTGGCTGTTATGTTTCTACCAGGCTTAAATGATTTTATATCCTTTGCACCCTTACTACATGAAAGGGCTAGTAAATTATAATGTATTTGATATCAGCGTATATTTAGTGGGATTTATATTTATGCTGATAATATTATGATGTATACATATTATATAATAATATTATTTTTTAGTAAAAGAAACATAATCATTTTAGGCGAAATGTGATTTTTGTAACGGTGTCTTTAAATATTGATTACTGTTGTCATGTGACCTGCATTTTTAACTGACAAGGTTATATAAATGCTTTTGGCTTTTGTATGAATGTATTCTGATGAAGTCTCACTTGATATGAGATGAAAGCGCTAAATACTGTGTGCAATTATTAAATATTTAATTCACAACTGGTGGTGTGCTGTTTTGGAACCAACTACTTTTTATTATTTTTACAAGTTTAGCAGTGTTGTGAATCCTACAGAAAGGCCTCACTGAAACCAACTACTGGTGTCAGAACCGTGGCCTTAAGCTCAATGCCAACATATGTATTGTCATCCCCTTTGGTAAAAACCCAGTTCCCATGAATTACCACATCGATGGTAGTCCACTGAACACAGAAAGCATTATAAGAGATCTGGGAACACAGGTTGACAGCAACCTCTCTTTTGACTGCCACATTGCCACTGTGGCCAGAAAGTCCTTCTATGTTGCACATCTCATTACTAAAGGTTTTGCATCCAGGCCAGTCATCGAGTACAATGCCCCATTTAGCATGTACCTCACTAGACACCTGCAACAACTGGAGAGGTCACAAAAGTACCTCACAAAGAGGATACTAGGCCTTAAACACTTGTCCTATATGGACAGACTTAAAAAACTCCAACTATTCTCTATCTTATATTGCCTACTTAGAGGTGATCTCTGCTTGACTTACAAAGCCATGTCTGACCCAGCTCTGTTAGAAATGCTACATCTAAAGAAATCCCAATCCCTCTGCACCACATGCTCCAGAGACCTCAACCTCATTACCACAATCAACAGAACATGCTGGAGGGACAGGTTCATAAACCAGAGACTGCCCATGATATGGAATAGACTTCTCATACATGTCAAACAGAGCACCTCACTGGCCCTCTTCAAGAGATATCTTGATGAGTCGATGGGAAATAGAAAATTCACCTCGGGGATCACTCCAGTGCTTTTTACTGACAGAGGCATTGGGAACTAAGGTTGGGTGGGTAATCCTATGGGCTAGGCTTGCAAAGGCTCCAGGGCCATTAGCCTAGTAGACACCTATGAACCTATGAATATATGAAAGAAAATAAGAATGATAACATGTTTATTGCAATCAATGTATCAGTATTGCTTGCAAAAGTAACTTTTCTATTTGGCATATATCATTAATGCTTTGCATACAACCTCAAGCTAATGTGTGTACAATTTCATAAACATGACAATGATGATAATTAAAGTAAAATGCATTGTATGTATAATGGGCACAATAGTCTTGTTATAGTCACAATGACGCATCACATATCCTAACTACACATTTAGGACAGTATATCTTGTCAAGTATGTATGTAACATACCCTGACCTGTAATGCTCAGGTCCTGCAACTCCATCCATCTCAAATATATGCACAAACAGAAATATTGCCTTTTACATAGAAATGCATTCTCAGGACAACTTAGTGTCACACACATGCACACACACACACACACACACACACACACACACACACACACACACACACACACACACACACACACACACACACACACACACACACACACACACACACACACACACACACACACACACACACACACACACACACACACACACGCGCATGCACAGACCTCCCTGAAGTGTATCTGCATTCATACTGAAATCACTATATCATATATCTCTAATTACCATGGTTAAAAGAAAGTTTTCCAATGTAATAAGAATTAGTAAACTAAGCTTTAATTTGTGCAGTCTTTATCCTACATGTTCAATTCACATCTGGCACAACACAATTTTAATAGTGTATTAGTCCCGGCATCAAAATATGTCACAATTAATCCTATTTATCCTTCCAAACAGGACTAGAAACAAAGCCATTAAGCATTTCATTGTTGAACATTGGAACATATGTTAATAGGTTGAGCATCACACATGGCACTTTTCAATGTCAATTTTCACAACTTTAGTGCTATTTGATGTAACTTATACCATTGTGTCTGCCAAATAATCCATATGCTTTCAATTGTGCAAATGCAGTTGGCAAGGTTGTGATATCTGAATTGGGCACCAATTCAGACACTTGTTGTTAGCTTGACTTCTGCAGATATGGCTGGTGATGGACAGAATGATGTTAAATTTAGAGCACAAAGGTGGGATGTTGAGGAGTGCAGGATTGTTGTGGCACTCCTCATGAAGTGCTACAGCCAAAGGCTGCTGCAGGGGGATTATACTAGGTCTCAGTATTAGGCTGAGGCTTGGAGTAACTTGGTCAAGGCTGTCTCTTGTATAATTGACATTTCACACACTGGGGAATAATGCCATCACCACTATATTGACTTTAGGAAGTGCAATCAGGACCTCCTAAGCTGATAGGATATACTGACACATAACCTGTGCTATTCATTATGCTTATATATGTGTGTGTGTATGTATATATATATATATATATATATATATATATATATATATATATATATATATATATGGTTCCCCTTCAGAAGGTTGAATGGCTGAAATCTCGAAATGCATATGGCCGAAGCCATATGCTCGAATTTCAGAAGCTCGACCTTCTGAAAGGGAAATAAAAAAAAAAACAACAAAACACAAAACAATGTTCCTGCACCCCACACCCCCGCTACTTATTTATTCCAACTCCAAGATTGCACTACAGCGCAGAAAGGAAAATCTCCTGTTCTGTCGTATGCCGATCCCCATTCAGAAGGTCGAGCTTCTGAAATTTCGAGCATATGGTTTCAACCATATGCATTTCGAGATTTCAGCCATTTGACCTTCTGAAGGGTAACTATATATATATATATATATATATATATATATATATATATATATATAGATATAGATATATATATATATTTTTTTGTGCTGTACACAAACTGTGAGGTGCACCAGGAGAAATTAATTTGCCTAGATTCCTACAAAGCACACATGGGAAGAAATAGCCCCTGGAAAAATCTTCAGTTTATTTCCTTAGCATTTCTCCTGAGATTGGCATAGCACAACAAGGCTGAGTGACAGTGAATGCTGCTTATCTTCCTATTACAAAAGCTACAGATTTCAATTTCAGCCACAGTGGTACATTTAATTTTGCACAAATATGCTTAAATTCAGTGCAGTATGAAAATGCACTGATATAATCCAAGGGGAAAGGTAAGGCCAATATAATTTGCCATCAGCGTTGTCACAGGAGCTGCTAGAGTGAGGTTGAGTACAACCTCAAACTGCCTTAGGGGCCCCATCTTCAGATATTTCCTTGGGGTTTACTCCCAAAGTCTTGCTGCAAGGCAATGAGGTTTTTAAATAAGAGTTTACCTTCTCCTAGGTGAATTTTCTTCCCAGGCTGACAAGCCTCACCTGCCCGAAGCAACTGGTTTTAAGGCACAAACACTGCCTTCACCCCTTCTCCTGCCAGTCCAAATAGTTTTGCTGTATGCATTGATTGGGTCATGTCTCATGCATGTGGATGGCTGAACACTGAAAACCTCCTTTTTGGAAAGCTGGAGTCTGGAAAGAAACTAAAAGGGTAACCCAAATTGTGCTACAAGGACATATGCAAGCGTGACCTCAACTCTCTCTCCATCAGCATGAACACCTGGTATTCTCTCACCTCAGATATGATTGCATAGAAATGGGAAGTGACGGAAGCTCTCACTATGTATACAACCAACTTGGCAATGAGAGCACAGGATAAGGGAGCCCTCAGGAAGATCTATACCCATAATACTAGACCGACATTTGCCTATTGCTGCTGAGAATGTGGAAAGGCCTGCCACTCCTGGATTATATTCCACAGCCACAGAAGACACTGCTTGAATCATTCCAATACAGGTGCAAACCCATGAACCTTTGGGACTGAATGATGCCTACGTACATGGGAATGCAGAGTAAAAGCAGTACTGTGAAACAGTTACTGTAACAATACTTAGGCTGTAGGATGTAATGATCTAGGAGTTCTTATGTGGTATGTTGACATAATTGCCCTGTTTGTAGACTGATGTTTTTGCACTGTGCCATGGGTTCGGTTGCAGCTGTAGGCCAAATAATTACTTTATGACATTTTATATTGCTATCACATAATAACTGCAAATGTCAGTATTTCTCTCCATTTACAACATTTCATTAACATACCATTTGAATAGTGCATCAAGTGATCATTTGCAAAAACATTGCAGCCCCTTGTTGTACTTTCCTACCCCTCATTTCTCCCTACAGAAACCCGTTTATTTTATAGAGCATGACAGCTTAATAATGAGTAAATAAGTAGGAGTAACACAACATACGGGTGGCCCTACATGCCCCACAAAACATATTGTTGCTATTCCTCTATCCATCTGTCTGTATCACACTCTCTTCACCTTTTGTGCTTCAGTAAAATGTCACTGTCCTTTAATTGTGTTGTTTAATTCGTGCAAAGTGATAATTCTTTTGAGGCAGGATGAGATAATGTTCACATTTTTGTATAGAGTTTGACTATTATCAAGGGTTCTAATCCAGGTATTAGTCAAGTGTTACTGACTGTTTTTAGTACTATTTTATGTGTAACCATGTTTAGGTTGTACAATATTTGCATTCGGTATTGAATTTTGAGGACAAGCTATCTTTATTTCAGAGAGATGTTCAGTGAACTAATTCAGTTGGTTAATGTATGTCTGTTCTCCAATGGTTACACTTGCAACTGTGTTACAATGTTAAAGAAATGAAACTGTCCCAAACAACAAGGCAGGAAAAAACACCAATAACCAAAATCCACCAAAACTTGTAATAGCAAAGACCAGAAGCTGGATTAGTTGTAAAAAGTTTTATTCTTCACTTTTGTCTGTTAAAGACTTCCTAAAAACAAACTGTGAACATCATAGCAAACATTTTATAGAATTCTGGAACAATTAAAACGAACCAATAAAATAATTTCTAATTAATCAATTAAAAAAATCTAGATAAACAGTCTTAAAGTGCAAAATACCAAAAACAGTAAACCACTCCATAGACATTATTTATTAGAATATATTTCTTATAAAAAATGTATAAAATATAAAACGAACTATGTATAACATATTAATTCAATTTCAACCTCTTGTTATAAAAAAAACAGCTAAGGTTAATTGCCTCATTTAAACCTGGGTGTTTGTCTGCATTTAGTTTCAAATGCCAAAGTGTTTCTTTTTCCTCAACAAATCCTCTGTAATTTCCCCCTCTTAAGTCATTTGGCACTTGTTCAAGAACAGAAAATAAAAACTTTCTACTATTTTTGCATCCTAAACTGTGTTTATATAAAGCATTATTATGATCCCTGACCTTTATAGAATATAAATGTTCCTTTATATGTTTTTCCATACTTCTAGTAGACATATCCATGTAAAAACTTTTACAGGATGTTCAATGCTCAACATGAGAAGTGTGTGTGTGTGTGTGTGTGTGTGTGTGTGTGTGTGTGTGTGTGTGTGTGTGTGTGTGTGTGTGTGTGTGTGTGTGTGTGTGTGTGTGTGTGTGTGCATGTAATGCTTGGTTCTTTATCCACTTACCATGAGAAGAATTCATTTAACTTTACATGCAGTATCCTTATCCCACTTTTAACAGAAACATGCTCTCTGCAACACACTAATGAGGCTATCCTGTCAAAAATGCACTCTGTCCCCTTAATATTACAACTTATCTTATGGTGCTTTCAACTAATACTGTGCTCTCTGGGTTGTGTAATTAGACAGGTAGGAGGTCTGACACAACACAGGAAACTATGTGTGTGTGTGTGTGTAATGCTTGGTGCTGTATCTATTTACTATAAGGATAATTCATTTCACTTTATACACAGCCTGCTTTTAGCAGAGACATCCTATGTGTAACACATGGATGTAGTCATCTTGTCAAAAGTGCACTCTCTCTCCCCTGTTATGAGTCAGACTTCTCCTTTGATACTTGTGACTAATACTGTGTTCTCTAGACTGTGTAATTAGATGGGTAGGTGGTTCAATGCTCAATGTGGGAAACTTGTATGCATGTGTAACACTCGATGCTGTATCCACTTCCCATGAGAGGAATTCATTCACTTTACACACAGATCCTTTATCCCACTTTTAAAAGAAACATCCTCTATACAACACACTGATAAGGCCATCTTGTCAAATGTGTACTCTTTCCCCTCAGGGGTCAAACTTTTTCTTCTGGCATGTGTAACCAATACTGCACTCTGTAAATTATATAACTAGAGAGATAGAAGGTTGAAAGCTAAGTGTGGGAATCTTGCATGATGGGGTTGGTGTGTAGAGTCAGTTGAGCATGAGCATGTCCTCCAGCACAACTGTGCTCAATCAATTTCTACTCTGAAGAAACATTTTAAAGTGTTAGATGACTCCACCATCCCTTTATTCCTCCTTTCACAACATCTTCTCTGCAACACACTGATGAGGTACATCCTTTATAAAGTGCACTCTTACACTTTAAAAGTCAGATTTCTGCTGTGGTGCTTGCATTTCCTACATTGCATTAATACAGAGGTCTGTGGAGAGCCAGGCATGTTAGCAGGGGATTGAATCTAGTAACATTTATCTGACTGTGGCTTACATCTAGGAAATAGTTATGACACAGTTCACATATAGTAGTGAATAACTTATACAACTATGTGTGTGACTATAAATGAATTCAGGCTTGTTTTACACACATTTGCAGTGCTAACATTTACGTCCCCAGGTGGCTGTAAAAGTCACTTTACCACACATATTTAATTGGCAAGACACTGCTGATGTCATCCCTTCATAGATACTGTATGCCTCACTTGTACTCATAATTCTCTTATGGTGCTGGCTGATGATAATGTGCAGCCTAGATTGTGTAACTAGCTAGATAGGTGGTTCAAGCCCATCCTTTCATAAATAGTGTGACTGTGATTACTGTCATATACAGTTGGCTACTTCACAACTACCTTTATGTGCACTTCCACAATGTTAAACTAGCAAATTATAGCATCCCCAGGGGAAAAAAATTTTTGGCAACACAATGATTACATAATGCTTCCTTAAATGCAGTATCTCCCAGTTGTTCAGCTTTTCCTGTGGTGCATGACTTTGATACTGTGCTTTGCACATTGTTTGCCTACATAGGTGTATATATATATATATATATATATATATATATATATATATATATATATAGGATATTTGGCTCCAGATGTGAGTGTGTCTTTCACTGTCATACTGTGTAGACTGTTCTTCAAATACATATATGATGTGTAGATGTGCAGTGTAGTTGTGCCCTTCAACCATTTTTTTTTTAGCATAAACATCCAGCTAATAAACAACGGTGATGCCATCCATTCAACTGTACCTTATCAAAGTTGTACCTAAACATGTCAAGTGGCACTTGAGATTCAGGCACTAACCTGTAGCTTGTGATCTTAGGTAGATAGTTCAAATCCAGCCATTACTTCTTAGGCTACATTGTGTCAGTCATATTATGACTGCACATGTCAATAACACTGTTGTCAAACACATTTAATGTGCACATGTATAGATACTGAGTCCTCTTACAAAAAGCTATGATAATTTCTTTCATAGTATTGCTTTTATTCAGAGTAATGAAGACATGTGAATACATTTTCCTTACATAACATATGTAGTAAGTGTTATCCTCTGGCATGAGGGAATAAGACAACATTCTATAGGTTGTTGCCTTACTACAGCAATTACAGGCACACACATATCTCTTGCAGCAATAACATGATGTAAAGCTTTTCAATAATAACATATATCACATTGACGCATTCATTGCCTACAATGTCATGTATTTTCTGTTGTCAAATTCTCAGGGGTTCAACATCCACAGTCAGCGACTGTTAGCATTGTGTGACCTTATACTGTAATGCATGACTGGCATTCACTGCTGCTATAATGTGTGCATTTATAGGTGGGAGGGCTCCCCCATCCTTTTTATCTCAAAGAGATTGTTTGTGACACATACATATGATGTAATAAGTTAGCATTGGGGTAGTGTCAGACTTGTGTACAGACTTCCACTGAGGTGCTTATGGTTCATCCACATGTTATTTGTCAGTAGATTTACATAGCATACTGATCAATTCCTGAAAAGGGGAGCATTATATGAATGTACTGACAGTAAACATTGCACCTAGTTATTGGTGTCCATGTTTGTTGGATAATGATATTTATACCATGACCCCCCCAAAACGTGCACGCTGATTGGCCAGCGTGCCCGTTGTAAATCGAGTTATACTAATGGAAAAAGGTCCGGTCGCCCGGACTTTTTTCCATTAGTATAACTCGTTTTTTTAAAACACTGTCTCGCTATGTTAAATGGGTTTAACATAGCGAGACAGTTTTAAAATAAGCAACGGAGATCTCCGTTGCTTATTTTAAAGTTGTCTCGCTATGTTAAACCCATTTAACATAGCGAGACAGTGTTTTAAAAAAAAGCAATGGAGAAAGCAAGATCTCCGTTGCTTTTTTTTAGTGTTTCGCTATGTTAAATGAGTTTAACATAGCGAGACAGTTTTAAAATAAGCAACGGACATCTCAGTTGCTTATTTTAAAACTGTCTCGCTATGTTAAACTCATTTAACATAGCGAAACACTAAAAAAAAAGCAACGGAGACCTTGCTTTCTCCGTTGCTTTTGCCCACAGCTCTGATGTACTGCGCAGGCGTGCAGTACATCAGAACTGCCGCGGATGCCAGACATCTGCAGAAGGGCAGTAAACAGGCATTATACTATGCCATTATTTAAGAAAAGTAATAGTTTCTTTTCTTAAATAATGTCATGGTATAATAGCAATAACCCACTTCTGGGTGTGGGTAATGCTAAATTTACCCACGGTTGGCTTTGTTTGGTCCCTCGGGCTTCGCCCTCGGGACCAAACCACACCAACCGTGGGTAAATTTAGCATTACCCACACCCAGGCGTGGGTTATTGCTATAGTAATCACCTGTTGTGATTATATGACAGTGAAATGGCTATTCAGGGCATATCAAGCTGTGAGTGCTCCTGTGGTATGTGCATTGAGTACTGGCTTGTATAGCATACCTACACAGATAAAATGTGGTTCAGTTCTGGGACAATGTGTGTACTACATGATGGAAACAACTTCCTTGGCAAAGAAGCATTGATGTTTTACTGCTCACTGTTGTGTGGACAGTAATATGTAGAGCTCATTTTCAGCATTCTAACTAAATCAGATTGTTCAAATTATATCTGCAACTCCTTTCTTACTGCACACATTGAATTCAGTTATTTGTGACAGCCTCTATTGCTATTTCTTGTGGCACATGCAGTCAGTACAGAGGTCTGTAGAGAGCCTGGCATGTTAGCAGGGGACTGAATCTAGTAACATTTATCTGCCTGTGGCTTACATATAGGAAATAGTTATGACACAGTCAGAGAGACTCCTCTTTCAGGCATTGTCCTACAAGTTAAGGCATCCATACCCCTTATGATAGGAAACTGCTGTAAGCCTTCATGGGAGTTCTTCATGACACTACTGATATGCATATTTCTGTGACATCCATGATTTATATGCATTTCTCTGATATCTGTCCTGGCATGTATTCAGAAAATAACATGATGTGAATATCTGTTATGTCATTCATTGCTTACAGGCATTACTTATTTCTAAAATAATTATGGTTTGTCTTGCACATTTTCTTCCAAACATTTCTTTATTACTGCAATTGTTTCTGTCACACTATACAGCTTAATGGCAGATGAAAGCTTTCAGAAAATGTTTCTTAGTGTATGGCATACTGCCAGACCATCAGAAAGTGTGACTGGTCCTCTGTTATGATACTTAAGTGTGTGCTAGTGCTGTTGAATTGCTGTTATGTTACTGCTCGCTGTAATTGTATGTGACCATGTCTGGTATAGTTATGGCTGAGATGTGTACAATTTACCAGTGGAAAACTTGAAACCATGAAGTGTCATCTGATTTGGGTTATCATTTGTCACTTATGTTGTGTGTTATTATATTATCATATAGCATGTTCATGTCTATACAACACATGCTTGTCTATTATTTATTATTTATTTTACACTTGTTTACTGGGTTTGTCCGACTGAGCTAAAGAGCCCCTTTTCAGTGTAGGCCTGAGGAGAAAAGCTTAAACATTTTTTTACAATTTTCATTATGCATAATGATTATATAGCAATTAAATAGCAATATTACATTTTTTACACGGCAATTAGTAGTGATACATTGTTATACAGTGTCAATAGTCAAGAGTATAGCAAAGACTTTCACAATATATATAAAAAGAAACAATAATCTTTTATTTATTTATTTATTTTTTTGTTTGTTTGTTTTTTTTAGTTTTATAGGTTTTAGAAGACACTACAAAGGGTAGTCAAAGGAAGATTAGAGAGAGTTAGGGAGAAGAGTGAGTAAAGGGCAAGAGGTAGTGTAAAGTCTAGGAAGTAGGGGATGTTCAGGGAGGGAGATTGCAGTGGCATGACCAGTGATTTTTGAAGTACTCTTCAGTGGCTGTCATAAATTGTTTACGATGTGTAACGGTCCCAATTTCTAGTGGAAGCTTATTTCAGGCAATAGTGGGGTGATAACTGTACATATAAAGGCCAAATTTAGATTTGGGTTTGTAGATTACTATAGCAATAACCCGTCTGGGTGTGGGTAATGCTGGATTTACCCATGGTTGGTGTGGTTTTGTCACAAGGGCGAAGCCCGAGTGGCCAAACAAAGACAACCGTGGGTAAATCCAGCATTACCCACACCCAGAAGTGGTTATTGTTATTATAATGACATTATTTAAGAAAAAAATAATTACTTTTCTTAAATAATGGCATTGTATAATGCCTCCTTGCTGCCCTTCCGCAGCTGTTTGGTATTCTGCGGCAGTTCTGACGTACTGTGCATGCGTATATTTATGCAGTACATCAGAACTGTGGGCAAAAGCAATGGAGAAAGCAAGATCTCCGTTGCTTTTTACAACCTGTCTCGCTATGTTAAACGAGTTTAACATAGCGAGACAGCTTTAAAAAAAGAAACGGAGAATCTCCGTTGCTTTTTTTAAAGCTGTCCCGCTGTGTTAAACCCATTAAACATAGTGAGACAGTTTTGAAAAAAGCAACGGAGAAAGCAAGATCTCCATTGCTTTTTAAAGTGTCTCGCTATATTAAATGGGTTTAACATAGCGAGGCAGCTTTAAAAAAAGCAACGGAGATGCTCTGTTGCTTTTTTTAAAGCTGTCTCGCTATGTTAAACTTGTTTAACATAGCGAGACAAGTTGTAAAATGCAACGGAGATCGCTGCCTCAATGAGCTCAAACATAATACCCAGATTGTCATTAAACCAGCTGACAAGGGAGGGGGAGTGGTAGTACTAGACAGTCAGGAATATAATGACAGCATGGCTCGAGTGTTATCAGAGACTGATACATATAGTCCTATTACTTCCAAGGAAGTAGTAAATATCATTAAAATGGTCAAGGATGTTTTGTATGACCTCCTCATGTGTCGACAAATTAGCCAGGAAACCTATGAATTCTTACATATAGAACACCCCACCATTCCTACAATAAAAGGTATACCTAAGGTGCATAAAGGCATACATCCGGTCCCCTTGAGACCTATAGTATCGGGAGATAAGTGGATAACTGCACATGTTTCTCAAATGTTAGAAAAGATTTTGAGACCTGTAGTGGAACAATCATCAACTATACTCAAAGACACTTATGATCTCCTGAAAGATATAAGAGAATTAACTGTAGATTGTCAACAAAAACATCTTCTCATCACCTTGGATGTTAAAGACCTTTTCACCTCTATACCCAATGACATAGGAATGCAATACATAAATGAGCTGTTAACCCAAGATACAAGTTTTTCCAAAGACAGAATTATACTTATAGATCAGTTATTGGAACTGGTGTTATATAATAACGCATTTATGTTTGGTGATTCAACTTATTTACAAAAGTGGGGGGTAGCCATGGGCACCCCCTGCGCAAACACCTATGCCAATTTAGTGGTTTTATGGTGGGAGAAACTCTATCTCTTTACACATGAGGACTTCAGGCACATCAAATTCTACAGGCGTTTTGTCGACGATGTCATAGTCATCTGGGAAGGCACACAGACCTCATTTGAGTCATTTATGCAGTTTCTGAACACTACTACCACATTTTTAAGATTCACACAAGACATCTCTGATAAAGAAATTAATTTCTTAGATGTCACATTAAGATTTAATAAAGAAGGTAGAATAGATACAACTCTATATAGAAAACCCACATGGAAGAATTCCATGTTATGCTTTAACAGCATGCACCCTCGACACACTTTCCAAGCTATTGTCAAAAGCCAATTTACAAGAATTCAAAGATTGTGCAGTAATACTGAGGATTTGAGCAAGGAAGCACAATATATGGAGGAACTATTTATAAGTCGAGGCTATAGTCCTTCCATGGTTAAGAGCATTAGATCTGAAGTCTTGGATAATATTGATTTGGTGGGTAAGGAATATCCCATTTTGAGACACATAAAAGAAAACTTTAGGTCATACAAAAAGAATGAAGTAAGAGATAATCAAATTAACTATATTGTCAGCTATACCAGTGATATCAAAAAGATACAACAAGTTGTTAGCAATAACTGGCACATCTTAGCTACAGACTCTCAGACCAAGAACATCATTGGCAGATATCCGAGGTTTATATACAGAAATAGTAAAAATCTTAAGAGATTGTTATGTGATGACCCACATCTCAGAAGACAACATGACATTCATACACAAAATTTTACCATCACCAAGGAGTTTGGTACTTATCCTTGCTATGACTGCAACAGATGTAGGTTCATCACAAAAATACAACATTTTCAACATCCCACCAGTGAGTACGTTTTTAAACCGCACTTTTGGGCAAATTGCAATACTTCCAATGTGATATATCTCGCAAATTGTAATAAATGTAAGGCATTCTATGTAGGACTCACAAAGAGGAAACTGCATGAGCGTATCTACAATCATTTATATGATATACGCAAGTCCAATGATACCAATGCCTTAGCGAGACATGTTATAGAGTTTCCCACGCACACATTTTGCTTTAGGGTCTTACAAAAAGTTAAACAGGATGCTAGAGGCGGAGACAAGGAGAACCACCTCGCACTCATGGAATTCAATTGGATTTTAAGGCTGGGTGCACACATAGAACCAGGCATCAACAATCAAGTGTCGATCAAACCAGCTTTAGTATCTAAGAGATAGATTGCAGGCTCTCTTGTGCCCCCACCCTTAGGTACTATTTATTTATTTATTTTCTATCCATTCCCCATTCCATATTAAATGTTTTTTATTCAAGATTATCCATTTCTACACCTTCACTTGCCTATTATATATATATTTAATGAACAAGAGTATTTACACCAGTGGTTAAATATATATTAACAACACAGGCTATTTTTACACAGTTATATTATACTTTAGTATAGATTAGTTTTGGTTATTAGTAGCTAATTTATTAATTTATCTATTTAAATGTTTATTTATCTATTTTTATTTATTTAAATAAATGTTTAACTATTAATAATTTATTAATATATTAATTATATTTGATTGTAATATATTACATTTTAGCAATTAGTAAGGAAAGCAAATAAATATGATTAATATATTTTTGGTGCTTAATGTAGCACTATAGATATGCTGTACAAAATAATCTAACCCTGCTTGCTTTCATAAGTACGGTTTTATGAAATTTGTTTTGTATTTCTATCTCTGTTTTCATTTTTATGAGGTACATATGAAAGTTGTACACATGATATATTATGTTACATTTATGTATTTAGGTTTATATCCAGCATATGAGATTAATGTTTCAGTGCTTCATGAGTTATGTTCAAAATGTTATATTCAGCAATACTTGTTGTCATTACTATCTATTGCCACTAGGGTGTCAAACGTATTTACATCTGGTTGACAGAAATGATAAAGTCATGTTCTAATGATTTAGTTTTATATTTTAATTAGTTTATATACAAGAATTTTAACACATGTTTAGTGCTATTTTCAAGGGCATAGGAACCAAGAAACATCGCTTTGATGTTAGCGTTTTGCTTTATTTTAAATGCAGCCCTTTAAAGTAGCCATAAGGTTTTGTTTTAACTTGCTTAGATTGATTATTGAATGTGGTTAATTGTTTAATGAGCATTTTTCCCGCCTTCTGAATCTATATTTAAACTGAGAAGGCACATTCATTACAATATCTGATGAAGCGTGGATGTCCACGCGAAAGCGCTCATTTTTGTCTCCAAATAAAAGATTTGTCCTCTACAAGTGCTGCTAGTGTGTTTCGCTTGGTATTCATCTGTGATTGCAGTGATTTGGATGTTCCTACGCGTTTTGATACTACACTTGTTTTTTGCACTTTGTCTTTGAAGCATTTGGTGTGGTATCATTTAGCAGGACCGCTGCCTTTACATACGATTGTTCAAATTATATCTGCAACTCCTTTCTTACTGCACACATTGAATTCAGTTATTTGTGACAGCCTCTATTGCTATTTCTTGTGGCACATGCAGTCAGTACAGAGGTCTGTAGAGAGCCTGGCATGTTAGCAGGGGACTGAATCTAGTAACATTTATCTGTCTGTGGCTTACATATAGGAAATAGTTATGACACAGTCAGAGAGACTCCTCTTTCAGGCATTGTCCTACAAGTTAAGGCATCCATACCCCTTATGATAGGAAACTGCTGTAAGCCTTCATGGGAGTTCTTCATGACACTACTGATATGCATATTTCTGTGACATCCATGATTTATATGCATTTCTCTGATATCTGTCCTGGCATGTATTCAGAAAATAACATGATGTGAATATCTGTTATGTCATTCATTGCTTACAGGCATTACTTATTTCTAAAATAATTATGGTTTGTCTTGCACATTTTCTTCCAAACATTTCTTTATTACTGCAATTGTTTTTGTCACACTATACAGCTTAATGGCAGATGAAAGCTTTCAGAAAATGTTTCTTAGTGTATGGCATACTGCCAGACCATCAGAAAGTGTGACTGGTCCTCTGTTATGACACTTAAGTGTGTGCTAGTGCTGTTGAATTGCTGTTATGTTACTGCTTGCTGTAATTGTATGTGACCATGTCTGGTATAGCTATGGCTGAGATGTGTACAATTTACCAGTGGAAAACTTGAAACCATGAAGTGTCATCTGATTTGGGTTATCATTTGTCACTTATGTTGTGTGTTATTATATTATCATATAGCATGTTCATGTCTATACAACACATGCTTGTCTATTATTTATTATTTATTTTACACTTGTTTACTGGGTTTGTCCGACTGAGCTAAAGAGCCCCTTTTCAGTGTAGGCCTGAGGAGAAAAGCTTAAACATTTTTTTACAATTTTCATTATGCATAATGATTATATAGCAATTAAATAGCAATATTACATTTTTTACACGGCAATTAGTAGTGATACATTGTTATACAGTGTCAATAGTCAAGAGTATAGCAAAGACTTTCACAATATATATAAAAAGAAACAATAATCTTTTATTTATTTATTTTTTTTTTTTGTTTGTTTGTTTTTTTTAGTTTTATAGGTTTTAGAAGACACTACAAAGGGTAGTCAAAGGAAGATTAGAGAGAGTTAGGGAGAAGAGTGAGTAAAGGGCAAGAGGTAGTGTAAAGTCTAGGAAGTAGGGGATGTTCAGGGAGGGAGATTGCAGTGGCATGACCAGTGATTTTTGAAGTACTCTTCAGTGGCTGTCATAAATTGTTTACGATGTGTAACGGTCCCAATTTCTAGTGGAAGCTTATTTCAGGCAATAGTGGGGTGATAACTGTACATATAAAGGCCAAATTTAGATTTGGGTTTGTAGATTACTATAGCAATAACCCACGTCTGGGTGTGGGTAATGCTGGATTTACCCATGGTTGGTGTGGTTTTGTCACAAGGGCGAAGCCCGAGTGGCCAAACAAAGACAACCGTGGGTAAATCCAGCATTACCCACACCCAGAAGTGGGTTATTGCTATTATACAATGACATTATTTAAGAAAAAAAATAATTACTTTTCTTAAATAATGGCATTGTATAATGCCTCCTTGCTGCCCTTCCGCAGCTGTTTGGTATTCTGCGGCAGTTCTGACGTACTGTGCATGCGTATATTTATGCAGTACATCAGAACTGTGGGCAAAAGCAATGGAGAAAGCAAGATCTCCGTTGCTTTTTACAACCTGTCTCGCTATGTTAAACGAGTTTAACATAGCGAGACAGCTTTAAAAAAAGAAACGGAGAATCTCCGTTGCTTTTTTAAAAGCTGTCCCGCTATGTTAAACCCATTAAACATAGTGAGACAGTTTTGAAAAAAGCAACGGAGAAAGCAAGATCTCCATTGCTTTTTAAAGTGTCTCGCTATTTTAAATGGGTTTAACATAGCGAGGCAGCTTTAAAAAAAGCAACGGAGATGCTCTGTTGCTTTTTTTAAAGCTGTCTCGCTATGTTAAACTTGTTTAACATAGCGAGACAAGTTGTAAAATGCAACGGAGATCTTGCGTTCTCCATTGCTGTAAAAAAAAAAGAGTTATACTAATGGAAAAAGTCTGGGTGACCAGACCTTTTTCCATTACTATAACTCTGATTTACAACGTGCATGCTGACCAATCAGCATGCACGTTTTGGAATATTAATGGGGGGTCGTATAATATATGTTTATAGATAAAAAAAAAAAAAAAACTTTCCTACGGGTGCCAATAACACTTATTTGCAAAAACATGTCACTTTCTGATACACATGACACAACAACAGTAAGGTTAATTTTTTCTTGTATATACATGCTGAGGTGGAAAATAAAGCAGTGGTGTTATGTTGCATACATGAATTTCCTGTATATACATTTCATAAGCAATAACGGCAGTCTATGCATTTATCCTATAATGTACCTTCTGTCCTTGCTAACTGTTACCAGCTCAGTATTTTATTAACATGTGTATCACTTTAGCTCCCTTTTGTTACATCGCCGCTTTATGTCGTTCTCACATCATTTGTCAGCATGTTTGTTTTTATTTGTGCATAATTCAGGCATTGCCATTGGGAATAGTCATTGTTACATCAATATGGCAGTTTTATATTCAAAATGTTTCTTTTACACTTCAGTACATTTGCCTGCAGTATCTGAGTACATGTTCCCCATTACCCCTCTTCCCTTAATTGCTCCTGCAGTACAACTAAGGCTATTTGTGTGCAATTCCCTCATTCCACTTCACCTTCTTCAGAATGTTTTCACTGTACTAGGTCCTAATATTTCTTGGCTGCAGTGTATGCTCATATATTAGGTTTGCCTAATAGTTTACATTTTGTGCTTCTGCTTACAAGCACTTTTTCATGGCCATGAACACTTTTGCTGGCAACAAAAAGATGCTTTCAATTGTGTAGATGTGATGAGCAGCATGCATATTCAATTAGCACCGCTGCTCATTGCAATAACATTCTTAAATTGTGTAGGCTTACAGAGACACCTACCCAATTATTAATGAATCCCAGGAATTTTGATAGTTGGTGACTTTAATTGTAATATAAGATGTATGAAATGCAAGATAGCAAGAAATATGTATGAATTGGGAGGAACTTTTAATGATAGGTGATTTGTGGCTAGGGTTAGATCAGAATGAAGGGTGTACATCAGGGGTGAAGTTGATGGAGATAGACATCTTATTTTCTAAGAGCTTACAAATATATCATGAAATTGAAAATTGGCTTGACTGGATTTCTGACCGTAATGCTTTATGAGTGAAGCTTGGTGATGGCAAAAAAACATTTTGTAATGGGGAGGCCTTAAAAATAATGAGTAAATGGGGGAGGAGAAATCTTGGTAGAGCAAGGTGAAAACATTATGGGGAAGAACTTAAACCAAGAAAGGCTTTTCTTCTCTTTGTCTCTTACTGATTCGTAAATAGGATTTCCAGACAAATATAGAGCATAATATATATTATATAAAAAAATGATACAATATGGAGATTATTTGCTATATGTCATTACTTTAGAAAAATGAATATTCAGTAGAAACACATGACCGAGATTACCTAAAGAGAGAAAGAAAAATTAATGGAAAGAAAAACAAACAAACAAACAAAGAGTACAACTATTACTATATAGATAGAGATATTTTTAAAAGGAAAAAAAAGGAAGTATAACCTTTCCTAGCTTTGTGGGTTAACAGGTGTGAAAATACAGTTTATATTTGTTTGATGACAATGAGACAGAACTAATGGTTAATCAAACTATTATGAGGATTGCAAATAATTATATGGATCATTTATATGAAAGCAAAGAAGATGAAGTGTTAAGACCCCAACATTTAAAACAGATAGATGTAGATTCAAACACTCTTTTATAAGAAAATTAAGTTAGATGAACTTAATGTGGTGTTATGACAGGTAGATAAATATTGTTCTCCAGTGGAAGAAGGCCTTCATTATGTTTATTTTTGTATTTCAACAGAAGATATGAAATATTGACATTTTTCTTTGATTTAAATGAATGGTTTTCCTTAGGCTTCATAATGACTGGATAACATATACTGTCATAAAGTATTTATGGTAAAATGGGGAAAATGGGATATGAAAGTCTAGAGTCCTATTGATCTATGCAGCACAGACAACAAAATCTTGGTGAAAGTCCTACAGAAAATAATAAGAAAAGGTATTAGTAGGTATATGATGATAGTAGCATATGGTGTGCCAGGAAAGCAGATTAAAGAAAAGTCATTGCTAGTCAGATATGTATTATATGAGACATGGTCCAGAAGAGAGGAGGAAATTTTAGCATGTGGTATAACAAAGACCCTTGAAAGTTTAGAGCATGGCCACTAAGGGAAACATTATAACATTATAGTTTAGGTATCATGATGCAATAAATTATACATACAGTATATAATGGATTGACTGTCATTGTTAATAAATGTTTGTGAAAGTGCAAGCATCAAAATGTGGAAAGGAGATAGGCAGGGATGTCTCTTAAGTAGTATTCTTTTTTTTTAGTGATGAATGCGGTAATAAAGTGCATGAATGATAAATATTTCAAGGAAAAATGGAAGATGATTAAGCTACTTGGCATTGTGAACATTGGCTATAGATGATAGTCACTGTTGATATGAAACCCCAAACCTATATGCAATAATGGATAAAGGGGGTTATTGGTGGATAGATGGAATGATAATTATTTAAGAAGGTAGAAATTCACTGTTTTTTTTTTAGTTTATATGAATGATCTAATGCTAGTTTTTAGGAATAAACAGTTACTGGCATATTTACTTGAGGGAGTAGTATGGGCTTTAGGGAATGTGGGATTACAAATAAGTAGAAAGAACGATAAAGGGATTGGTATGGACATTGGGATACCAGGTATATAAACTATGTCATTATAATTTAAAGTTTTAGGCCTTAGTTTTGGTGGACAAGAAGCTGTTCAGAGACAATGAGTAAGATCTGATTTCCAGAATTAAGGACACAGATAATGTCTGGAAATTTTTCAGAATATCACTTGGAAATAAAGTTTATTAAAAAGATGAGATGTTTATGAAGTTAGCAAGTTATGTAGCTGGTATTTTTTTTTTTTTTGATTTATCTAACGAAAGTGAAAAATATTAAACTGGGCCAGATTCATTAACAAATATACTAAGTATGCATGATCTGTATTCAAGAGGACCCCTACTACATTTTCTGTGCTTTCTAATTACTCAGAAAAATTACATTAAGTATACATGTAGTGTACACTTTGTGGTAACCTTCATGAATTCACCTCAATATTTAAGAAAATCAGTAGGAAAACTAAAATTACCAGAAAGAAAGTGTGAGTTATGCTTGCATAGTCTCTTTACTCAAAATGCTGTACATTAGTGAAGTAACAAATGGGGGAGGGTGCACTTAGTTCATCCAGGACTTTTTTAAAATAACTGCATATGTATTATTTGTTAGAAAGTATTAAATACAGAGGAGCAAAGCTATTAAGCATTTTTAAAGCAATATTAATCTTTTTGTGAAAATTATGAAAAGGAAAGAGGGTAAGATTCAGATGAAAACTAGAAATTAAGGAATTTCAACAAGTACTGGTGGCATTTTTTATTATAAAGTTAGTTATATTAAGGACATTGTTCAGCAAAGAAAGGGAATTAAAAGTAAGAGAAGTGGCATGGGGATAGCATCATGTTCTGACATTTTGTGATGGCTACCTTTGTTAAAAATTATCTATTAAGTAAAACATGGGTTTAAACTTTGGGGGAAAAATACGTATTTATGTATTATAGGCAAGAATACAATGTAAGGGAAGCTAATAAGCATGCTTTCTTAAAATTTACTAGAGTTCAAAATTTTAGAGGTGTGTTACACAAGAAATTCCAGTTTGAGGAACTAAAAAAAATCGCAACTTCTCTTATAACATTTGAGACTGTGGGATTCTGTGGGATGCATGTCTTGGAAAATAGTTTTTTTTTTGTTATCTGGATTTTATGGTAAGCAAGATACCAAAAAGTATTATATAATATGTTGCTTGTCAGAAGTCCTTTGTAGACTAAAATTTTGGTTATAGACAAAAGAACGGGAGGATGAATAATTTTTTATTGTTCTGCCTTTTTTTTTTATAATTATTCTAATTTTATAAGTTTGAGCGTCTTTTGCTGAATGGTTGATATTTATTGTTTATAAATTTCTAATAAGGAACCCTCTGCTTTTTGATAACTGCTGCAGGATATTTTCTATCCACATCAGCTACCATCAGCTCAGGTTGAATATCTCTTCCAAAGAATGACACACTCAGGAGTACAGCCCCCCCCCCCCCCATGCTGCATTGCAGTGTCAGTACTGGAAAATCAATCCTAACACATATATTTATTTTATTTGTCAGTAGTTAGTCTAGGTTAGTGAAATGGTCTACTGACCCTTTTTAGTCATCACTTGTCTCATAGAGCAGAGAGGAAACATCAGTTAATGCAGTATGATCACAATAGTAAGATTGCAATGTTTTGTAGAAGAGATTACAATATTTAAAATGAGTATGAAGACAAAAAGTAATTACATTATTTATATTACTTACTGTTCAGTTATTTACAGAATCTATATAATGTAGCAGTTCTGTAGTACTAGCTGGTTTAAGCATTTCAGATGTAGTTAGTTGGGAGTGAGACTAGATTGTTATCTAGTGTCACAGAAACAGGAACAAGTTACTTCCTCCAAAAAGTGTTTTCTTTTTGTAATTTTAAATGCTGATAAAGTTTGTTGGTTTCTTATGCCATTTGCTAGTTGGTTCCATATGGTAAGATCTAATTTAAAGAAAGGCCTTTATCTTATGTTTGTCTTAAAATTGAGTCTGATTAATAATGGGCTTTCATCATTGGTCTTTCTTAGGGTGTAAAATTGCTCTCATATTGCTAACATTCTCTTCAATGGAGTATTATAACCTTGTTTTAATATTTTAAATGTACAGATACTTAAGTACATCACAGTAATATTTTCTGACATCTGCTATGGTAATAAATCTGCAAACCGTAGAATCAATAATTTGTAGCTTGAGAGTACTGTAGGCTGACTAATAACATATTACGGGTAAGCTATACTAAGTTTTAGATAGTATATTTTTGTCAATGGCTGCCCTTTCAGTAGGTGGGAGTAGAGAGAAGACGCAATAGCATAGCTTAAGGTGTGAATAAACTTTACTAGATATTTTGTTAGTGTGGGTATAATAGTTTAAGTTCAGGTCTAGTATCAGTCTCAGATACTTCTGGTTTGTAACAATGGTGATGGTAATGTTTTGTAGTCACTAAGAGTGAATGATGGCATTGCTGCTAATAATTGGTTTTGTTACAAATATGATGACTGTTTTTTTGAGATTAATAAGTACTATTTTAGATGCTGACCATTTGCAATGTTATTAGAAGCTGGATGGGATATTTTGGATATTGTAAGCTTTTTTGGATAACAGAAGGAGTGTGAGAATGATGGCTGATAGGTCAAAACAGAGATCATTTATAAAAAGTGAGAAAATTAATGGGTTAAGCACAGAATTGCATGGTACACCACTTTTTTAGGGTTGCTTGACTTCCTGGTGTGTTATTGGTGTGCAGCTGAAATGCTTTGTCTTTTAGATAGTTATAAAACCATTTTTAGGACATTGCTGTTAATGTTTAATATAGAAAACTTATTAAAAAGAAGGGAGTAATTGATGGTTTTAGATGGCCTAGTCATAGCTATGAAGACACCTGCTGTAACAAGGCCATCATTCATGTTGTTATATGTGGTATCAGAGGCTTAAAGCAAGGCAGTTGTAGTGCTAAAAGCATTACAGAATCCATGTTAATAGTTGCATACAATTCCACAGCTATTAATATGCTTGAAAAATTGTTTATACAATAGTTCTTTTTGAATATTTTAGTGACATAGATATGATATGTAATCTTTTAGGTCTGCAGGTGTTAAGCATTATGGAAGAGGTATATTAATAGAGTGCTTAAATAGACTGGGTACAATATCAGTGGTGCAACACTTGCGGTTAAGGAGAGATTAGAATTAAGGTTTAGCTGTTTGTCTATTCTTTCAGCTACAAACTGTTAAAAAGTTGGATGAAATTTGCTAAATTTTACACATTTAGTATTTGGTTCAAGTAAGTGCGATTTAGTTTCTTTGGCTGAAATAGCAGAAATGTGAAAACTAGCTGTATAGGAGGCTAAGGGGAGCAGTTGAGATTGTGAACTATATTCATTACTGATGTTTCATAGATTAATAGGTGATTTATTTTTATTATTTATTTATTTTATTTTACATTTGTTGACAAGGATAGGCCGGCTGGATACATGTCCATTTTCAGTAGAGGCCCGAGGAGAAAAGCTCCAAACTTACAAACAGATAAAGACAAGTATATGCACAAACATACTGTATTAACATACAAGTTACAATCTCACATTTCAAGCCTATGAAGAATACAGTTTATATTCAGAAATATATACAAACATGTTACAGTTTTTTGAATCAAACCTATAGGTGCAGCTATATACAGAGTATCTACAGAGATGTTACAGTTTCTCTTTTCAAACCTTTTGGTGTAAGAGGTACGTCGCTGTAAATAAAAAAAAATGCAGGGATATGTGATCACTAGGCTAATGACCCTAAAGGGCCTTTTTAAGCCTAGCTATGCTTCCCAATTGTATTGGACACGGATTGATACCATACATGTTTATAGGGAGTATATATAATGTGGGCATGAGTTATTATAGCAATAACCCATGCCTGGGTGTGGGTAATGCGGGATTTACCCACGGTTGGCGTGGTTTGGTCCAGAGGGCGAAGCCCGAGGGACCAAACAAAGACAACTGTGGGTAAATCCCGCATTACCCACACCCAGAAGTGGGTTATTGCTATTATACTATGACATTATTTAAGAAAATATATAATTACTTTTCTTAAATAATGGCATTGTATAATGCCACTTTGCTGCCCTTCCGCAGCTGTCTGGTATCCGCGGCAGTTCTGATGTTCTGCGCATGCCTACGCAGTATATCAGAGCTGAGGCCAAAAGCAACAGAGAAAGCAAGATCTCCATTGCCTTTTACTGTTTTGCTATGTTAAATGGGTTTAACATAGCGAGACAGCTTTAAAATAAGCAACGGAGATGTCCGTTGCTTATTTTAAAGCTGTCTGGCTATGTTAAACCCATTTAACATAGCGAAACAGTAAAAAGCAATGGAGATCTTGCTTTCTCCATTGCTTTTTTTTTTTTTAAACCTGTCTCGCTATGTTAAATGGGTTTAACATAGCGAGACAGCTTTAAAATAAGCAACGGACATCTCAGTTGCTTATTTTAAAGCTGTCTCGCTATGTTAAACCCATTTAACATAGCGAGACAGGTTTAAAAAAAGCAACAGAGAAAGCAAGATTTCCGTTGCATTTTACACACTGTGTCGCTATGTTAAAGGAGTTTAACATAGCGAGACAGCTTTAAAAACAGCAACGGAGATCTCCGTTGCTTTTTTTAAACCTGTGTCGCTATGTTAAACTCTTTTAACATAGCGAGACAGTGTTTTAAAAGAGACTTATACTAATGGAAAAAGTCCGGGCGACCGGACCTTTTTCCATTAGTATAAGTTGATTTACAACGTGCACGCTGGCCAATCAGCGTGCACGTTTTGGAATATTAATGGGGGCTCATGGTATAATAAGTATTTACTAAATATTTCTTTCTAATACAAACATAGGTGCCAGATCAGGGGTACATTTACAATTCTCCATCCACTGGTCTAAGTTATACTTGGACAAGTATAACTTAGATCACCTCGGGGATCACTTCTGTGGCTCTACTCCACAGTGGCACAGGAAAATAATTTTCTTGAGTGGCAAAAGCCAGGGTACCTTTGGCTGGGCATGTATAGGCCTTAGGGCCAATAGCCTAGTACCTACCTATGAAAAAGTGTGAGGAAGACCTCTGCTTTACGTGGATGAGAAGTCTATTCCAGAGAAGGTGTAGTGTCTGAGACACATACCTATCCCTTCAACATGTTTTATTTATATTACAGACAAGGTTTAGATTCCTGGAACAGTTATTTTTGATCCCATTTGTTAGGCAGATGTGCAGTAGATCCACCAGAGCTAGATCAGAGGACACTTCACAGGCCAGGCACACATCACTTCTGTAGGAGACTGAGTATAGGGATAGGTCTTTGGCGAGGTCCACATAGCACATGTTTTCTACACCATGTATTCCTTTTGGGAGTAACTTTTGGAGATGCTCCAGTTGTGACATATGTCTGGTGAGGTGCATACCAAAGGGGGGTTTGTACTAAATAATTGGTCTAATGAGGATAAGACAATTGGAAATGACATCTATGGACTCCGATACCATTTGTTAACAAGATGTCATTTGTTAACAAATGTTGATCCCAGTAGACATACAGTCCCTTTTCTGGGGTGGCTTTGCAGCAATGTCTGGTTAAGGTAACACAGTAAGCAAATCAGGGCTGCTGAGAAAGATTCAAACCCTGTACCACAGGACCCACAGCTCACAGCTTTAACCCTCTACACCAGCTGACAGGTAAATAGTTATTAGAAGTGGTATTTGAACCATGCCTTCATCTGGAAACCAGAATACCTATCAACCATGGAAGGAGTTTAATCCTTGTGCCTAACACCTTAGACCACTTAGTCATCCTGATAAAACAGTGGCCAATTCCCATACTGGGAGATGAATCCTAACTTCCAAACAACATGGGACATCAGAATTTATTGGTACTTTTTTGTAATGATGCTAGGAAGAATTGCCTGTACATTTCAGCAACATTAGAAGAGGAAAATGGAAATAGCTTGTGGGTGATTTGATATTTAGATTGCCATAAGTTGTTTAATTTATTTCCAGAATAATTTAGACTTGGGTGCATAAATGGGTTGTTTTGTCTTAGATATACGGGTTTGGCAGTGTTGGTTGCTGCCAAAATTGCTTAAGGCAAGAAAGTAACCATGAAATTGGTTGTTTTGATAGTCTTTTTTACAATGATAACAAGCCTTATCTCTTTGTCTTAGCTGTTTTTAATTCCCCTTGCTAGTTAGGAACACCATTTCATTCTTACTCTTTATTTTGTTAAAAGAAAGACAATGTTTTCTAATTTTGGAATGGATATATATATATATCCTTCTATATTGCCCACCTTATCATGAAGGGTTTCACATCTAGATAAAGAGAGGTCATTGTGCCCCTGTACTCTTCTCTTATCAGGCCAATGATTGAGTACAATGCCCCATTTGGGATGTATCTTACCCGACACCTGCAGCAGTTGGAAAGACCCCAAAAGTTCCTCACCAAGAGGATAAAGGGTCTTAAACATATGTCATATGCTGCCCGACTTAAAATACTCCAGCTCTATTCAGTCGCATACCGCCTACTCAGAGGTGACCTGTGCCTGACGTACAAGGCCATGTCCAGTCCGGAATTAATGGACATGCTCCACCTCAGAAAATCCAAATCCATCAGAGCCATGAGAGCAAGAGACTTAAACCTCAGCACAGAAATAAATAGGACATGCTGGAGGGACAGATTCATAACCCAGAGGCTCCCTAGACTCTGGAACAGAATCCCAATCCATGTTAGGCAGAGCCTCTCACTAACTCTATTCAAGAGAAATCTTGACGAGTGAATGGGAGATCGTAGGTTTACCCCGGGGGTCATCTCTGTGTCACTACTAGACAGAGGCACAGTAAACTAAACCCTAAATGGGCGTAGTATTCTCATCCTAAGGGGTGGTGAAAGCCACACACACTCTGGCTAGGCTTATAAATGCCCTAGGGCAGATAGCCTAGTACGAACCTATGAACCTATGAACCTATATAATAAAGTGTAGTAGATGGGTCAATTTGGTTATCCAAGATATTTCCATTCAGTTGTGTCTAAGGATGTAGAAGTTATGTGCCTGCTTCTGTTGTGAAAATGATCTTCCTGTTTTGCTTTGCAGAGGTGATTTTTTTCTGAAGAGCCAGGTGGTCACTTAGGACATAAGGTAAAATATCAATACGTAAGCATGTATGACTCAAATTAGTAATGAGAAGATCAAGGATTGAGATTTTCATAGGGATTTTGTTAGACCTAGTAGATTGTTCATTTGCTCAAGGATTAGTCTTTGCGGTACCCCATTTAATTAATTTGCTTGGTAACCAATAGCATTTATGTTGAAATCCCTTAGGATAATGCAGTTTTCAGTAATCCTGTTGGGATGTATTAATGGAATAGTTTATTGAAATTTATCGATTGATGAAGGAGCTAGGACATAGTCACCATTGATGTGTAAATGATTGTGACTTTGCTTTGGGATTTGTGCTGTTAGTGGTCTTTGTCATTTGAAGGACTTGCTGTAATATGTCCAATTATTTTTATAGTGGTTGTTTGTTTTATCATTATGATACTGCCTCCTCCTACTTATGTCTCCAGTCTGTGGTCAGTGAGCAAGTTATATGAGGTAAAGAAACAACAGATTTCTGATTTTCAAGTACCAAATGTGAGTGTGCTACCTGTTTTGCCAATTATACTGTACTATTAGGTCATGCCATAAGGATATACAAATAAATATTTCTATTGCTCAGGAATTCTAAGCCTTATTAAATTGAGTGCCTCTCAAAAATTTGCTGAGTGCAAGTTTTTAAATTTGAATATGTTAGTAGGGTTGCTTAAATTTTAAAGTGAGTAGTTTCACATTACATGAATGCTATCTGCCACTTTCAGAGGGATAGAGAACATCAGTATGTTACTTGTTAAAGTTACAGTAGTGTTTGGAACAACGTCTTGATGACTCATCAGGGCAAATAACTCATGTACTTGGTAGCCTGGCTATGTCTAGAAAAACAAATGATTTTAAAAGAAAGACAATATACTGTCAACAAATCATGGTACTAGAAAGGAAATGAAAATAACAATGCATGTACAATTTAATTACGTGGTGGAACAGTCAGTTAAAATCATATAACTCTCTATGATTGTCTGTCAGAACCTAGTCTACTTCTAAATCCTTCAGCAATTGTACAGATTGATACAGCTAACTTTCTAATGATCTCAATGAATAACAAAAATACAGTTAAAGTGGTTGGACCTATCAAAAATGTAGGTTTATTGTAAGCCAAGACTTAAAATTAAATTTCTATCCCAACTACCTCAAATAAGATAAAGTGTCTATCATGCCTGTGTTATGGACCAAAAACATATTTAACCCAAAAACAAAAATCAGGCTAGCAAATACTACACCACTACTGCAACTTCTTTATGGTTCACTGATACTAAGAACAATCTCAAAGTGGAATCTTTTGGCTACAAAATTCTGTTGATCTACGTATAATGAATGTGGCTGCCCTAAAAAAAGGCAGTTTCATAAAATGACTGCAAATGACCAGAGTTTGAATTATACTATAATTAAAATGGACTTGCTGTAGATCAGTTCAGGCATTCATGAAGATGAAAACCTCTCCCATACATTACATGCAATGAGCTTTCTTTGGCCATACCCCATTTTTTTTATTTAACAATGTCTACTTCATTCTACCTCAAATATCAATAAAAACAAGAGTATACACATGGAGAAAAACAATAAGCAAAAAGATAGGAAAGCATAAGAAAGAAGAATGAAGAAAAAGATAATAACAAGCAATATAACGAGTAACGAGTACATAAATAACTTAATCCTTAATCATGCAGTTCATGAGCAGTTACATACCTCATATATAGTGCACCCCAATCTGATAGCATAAGCTTTGGAAAAACGTCTGTTTTTTAATTGGACAGAATAAATCTTTTTGTGACTATAGTGGTGGAATAATTTTAATTCTGGCCTTTCTGTGACAATCTTCCAACATACTCAATAAAAACTCTTAAGGACATAAAGCTACATTGATAGCTAAAGCAGATTTAATCCATTTATGCAAACTAAGCCAATGTCTGTGCACATCTGGATAAGTCCACCTATAGATCTGTGTCATGCACCATATACTGCCAGCAATTATCATTAGTATAAATATTCATGAGCAATAGTCTGTGTGGTGTGCAATGAACACCATATTATGTTTTGCATTGAATTTATACATTTCTTCCTAATTTATGAGACATAATAGAATTATTTACATTGTAAATCCCATGTATCATCCTCAAAATTAGAATCAGAATTAACTACAATTTTCCATTTGTATTTCGCTGTGATAATCAAACTAAGTTATAAGCTAAGGTAATTTGTTTCCTTTCCCCATTAAAGACTTGTTTAACATGTATACCAGGAACTTTTAAAAATAATATTTTTCTGTACATATTATCAATGATAATGTTCCTCCAGTTCTACCTTCTTTATATTTAGAACAAGTAAGGGTTCCTAAAGCCCCAATAACATATGTAATGGAGGTTAAAAAGATATTATACTATTCCCAAAAAATAACAAAACACTTTGCTAAGTTAATTATGTCTGTGATATATGCATTAGAATAATAAACCCATGAAGCTATGTCCATCTTATTACATAAATCCTCATTCAATCATCTTTTCTGTGTATTTACAATACAATTAATATTCTTAAAGGCACTGTTTATCATATTGAATATGTATAGGGTAAATAAAAACGGGCGGCCACGGTGGTGCAGTGGTTAGCATTGCCGCCTCACAGCAAGAGGTTCTCCGGTTCGATCCTCGGCTGGGGTGCCTTCTGTGCGGAGTCTGCATGTCCTCCCTGTGGTCGCGTGGGTTTCCTCCGGGTGCTCCGGTTTCCTCCCACATCCCAAAGACATGCTGCAGGTGGATTGGACACTCTAAATTGGCCCTAGGTGTGCGTGTGAGTGTGCCTTCTGTGGAAGGTTGGGCGCCGGGCTGGCAACTCGACACCGTAAAACTCCACTGCCATTCAATGTGCGGACACGGTGATCCGCTGTGGCGACCCCTAACCGGGAAAAGCCGAAAGAAGAAGAAGAAGAAGATAGGGTAAATAAAAACACAGGCTGAAATGTGTAAAAATATATTTGTCAAATTTAAGCCTCCTCAATCTTTTAGGAGCAATCACAAAATATCAATAATTTGAATTTGCTATGGACAGTTCTTGCTATCGCCAGAAAATGCATTGCCAGAAGATGGAAAACTAGCTGCCCACCCACTGTTGAGGATTTCTTCTCTTCAATGAAAGAACTCGCAATCAAAGAAACTAAGACCACAGTACTTAGAATCCATCCAAAGGCATTTGTTAATAATCCTTGGACAAGCATTTTAACACTTACTGAAACTTTATAAATGGGCATAACTCTTTCTGAATTGATACTTATACTAAAGCACTTGTGTACTTTAACTGTGATCTGCAGTTTTGCTTCAGGGCTATGTATATATTGTAAATAGTTTTTACTTTGTTTGTTAATAATTTGTCTTAGAATGAGAAAACTGTTTGTCATTTATTGGCTTTTACTTTTCATGGAAAATTTAATTGAATTAAAAAAAAGAATGGCAAAATATCAACACTTAAGCATGCATGCCTCAAATTAGTAGTGAGATGATCGAGGACTGAGATTTTGGTAGGGATTTTGTTAGATTTATTTTTATTTATTTATTTTACATTTGTTTACTGGGAAAGTCTGACTAGACACAGGTCCTTTTTCAGAGGAGGCCCTGGGAAAAAGCTCCACAGTACATTATAGCAGTACAAAAAGTATAGAAGAATTGCAGAAAATATAAAAATATATAAAGTACAGCAAAAATACAGAAATACAAAAAATAGACATCAGTATACAATGGTTGTCAAACTACTGAAGATTGACATACTTATATGGTTGGTAACATTTATAGGAACTTTAGACCTTACACATATTACATAACGTTAGTGTGCATACAGTGCCAAAGTGGGCATACATTCCATTTGTCTACAGAAAGAGGGAAATATGACATGTATGAGGGAGACTCCTGTGATAATATCAGAACCAAAATGAGTCTGGACAGGTGCAAGAGCAGAGCCAGGATTCAGTTAGGTGTGACTTCAGAAGTTTTTTTAATTGAACTATAGAGCACTTGGAGGTTGTTGGGGTTGGCAGTTTATTCCATATTTTGGAAATGAAATTTGAGAAGAGTGATATTCCAGCTGAGTTGTTAGCTTTGGAGATTTCAAGAAGTAGTTTGTTGCTGGAATGTAGAGTACGATTGTTAGAGTATGGTTGTATAAGATTTTGGAGAGCAGGGTTTTTTCAGGTTGATGCAGGATTTTATGGGCAAAGGTTAGTTGATTATTTATTTATTTATTTACATTTGATAACCAGGTAGTCTCCGACTGGGCCAAAAGCCCATTTTCAGTGGAGACCCAGGGAGAAAAACTCCAAGGAAGATTACACAATTATACCTCTGTACAGTTCCTTGACATTGTATCTAAAAGCATATACCAATGTAATACAATAAGTGCATACTATTCATACAGACAAAACAAAAATATATATATATTTTTTCAAGATAAAAATATCACAAACTGAAGCTAAAAAGGCTCAGTTGCCAAGAAATATTGACAATGGGTGCTGGAGAGAAGAAAGTTAGATACTAAGGGGTTAGATTAGCTAGTCTGGTAGAGAACATGAGCAAAGCCTGTTTGGTGAATTATTCCTTTAGGGACTGTTTAAATTAATGTTTATCACTGATGGACAGAATATGCTGAGGTAGAGAATTCCAGTGTTTGGCAATGAAATGTGAGTATAAGAAGACCCAGTGAGAGTTTTAGATTTTGTTAACCTTCAACAATACTTTATCCGCAGACCTGAGAGATTTTAAGTTAGTGTAGGGTTGGACAAGGTCAGATAGAGCTTGACAGTTGTCAGGTTTGTATGGGCAGTTAGTAGCTGAGTCAGAGTAAGCAGGCAAGTGAGTTCTAACCAGTTTGGCTGGAGAAGGGCAGTGCAATGGTGAGATCTTTGAGACTGATTAGAGGCAAATTTGGCTATATTGTTATAGCAAGATTTAACGCTATTCATTTCAGATTTGCAAAGACTGTTAAATATTTGTGAACAGTTAAACAAGGAAGATAAGAGATGGGTTCTGGCTGTTGTGAGTCTGGCATGGTCAGTAAGATACGATTTAGCCCTATAGAGAGGCACCCTATTATGCTGTCGCAGACGTAGGTTGTCGAATGCATCTTTGTCTAACTGAAAAGCATAAAAAGGCAAAGTAGCAAAGCAGCATTTCAGTGAATTCTTTCCCTGGGAAAGAATTTGTTTGGCCACTTTTGCTACTTTGCCTTTTCGGCACTGTAGTGAGATCTTGGAGTTGGTATATTTACGTAGGGGGGTGTGGGGGACACAGCCCCCCATATTATGTAATGTTTTAGAGTTTTTTTTTTTTTTCGGAACAGTGATTTTTTTCCCTTGGAAAAAAATTGCTGTTCTGAGGTTTCAATGTTGGAAGCTTTCGCTTACATGGGGTCGATTATATGTCATTCGCATATCATAATATAGACCCTATAGAGAGGACCCGGTTTGACATGAACCTTTTTAATTGTTAGTGCAAGATGTTTGTCAGACTTAAGTCCACTATCAATTGTGACACCAAGAAGCTTTGTATGTTCAATGGGTTCTATTTTTGTGCCATTGGAGGAGGAAATAAAGATACAGTAATAGTTGTGGTAGTTCTAGCCAGTTTAGTAGCTTAAGAGATGTACAATGATGTGATATATATGGGGAGTCAGTGGTGCACCTGGCAATTTTATTATAGCAGGATTCAAGTTTAGTTAGATCAGTTTTTCTGAGGTTGGTTAGAATTGGAGGGGCATAAAAGAGTGAAGACAAGAGGTGGGTGCGAGCAATGGTAGCTTTTGTCTTTCTGGTTAGGAGTTGTTTATTTCTGTAGAGAGTACCTACCTTCTTGTGTACTTTCTTAGTAGTTTGGAAGATGTGTATATCAAGTTTCAAATTGTTGTCAGATTCTACACCTAGAAGTTTAGTGTGGGGTACTGGAGTGATGGAGGTGTTATTTTTGGATGTGATATTGAATGACAGGTATGATGAGGGAGTTCTAGTTAGATAAAAAAGGAGTTTGGTTTTGCTGGGATTTAGAATGGCTTAGGTGTTAGTTAACTACCCTTCGGCAGCTAGAAAAGAGTCTTGGTTTTGGTTTGGAGGTTTTGGAGGGAGGAGGCTGTTCATATTAGTGTGGAGTTATCTGCATATTGTACAATTGTTGTGTGAGGAGTAGTGGTGTGGAGTTTATTGGTGAATAGAGAGAAAAGTAGAGATCCAATGATGGAGCCCTGGGGAACTCCTAGAGTTACTGGAAGAAGAGGGGAAAGATCATTTTGCCATTGAACACCCTGCTGACATCCTGATAGGTAGCTTTTAAACCAGGTGTCTGCTGCTAGTGTGGTTGGCTTTAGTTTTCTAATAGATTTTTTTTTTTGGTGCTAGCAGAGACCTGTTGTAATATAAAGGAGTTGGTGCTATTTTGTGGTGTGATTGGCTTGGTGGTGGTGGGGGTGTTCTGTGAATTTGAGAAGGCTAGGATAGTTTCTGTGAAGTGTTTGTTGAACTGAGTTGCTATGTTGTCAGAGTTAGGTTTAGTTGTTGGTGTGGGTGTTGTGGATTTACCTGGGTGTAGAATATTATTAATGGCAGCCCAGAACTTTTGAGGGTTATTCTGATGTTTTGTTTAAATATTGTGATAATATTTGATTTTGTCAAGTTTATCTAGTTTCTTTGCTTTGTTTCTCAACTGTACAAATGATAGTTTTGAGGTTTGTAATTTGTTTTTTATGGTACTATTCCCAGACTTTATCTCTTTCTATTAGCAGGGATCTGCATTCCTGACTCAGCCAAGGGGCAGAGTTGGATTTTACTCTAATAGTTCTCGGTGGTGCATGGTAATTTAATATATCTAAGAAAGTGTTGTTGAGGGATTTAACTGCTTCTTCCAAGGGTAGATTTCTAAGAGCTCCCCAATTGCCGATCTTTAGAGATAATATATCTAGTAGTTTGTTCAGTTGTTCAAGGTTTAGTCTTTGCATTCTCATGCTCAATTGATTTGGTTGGTAGTCAGTAGCATTTATGTTGAAATTACTTAGGATAATATAGATTTTAGGAATCCTTTTGGGGTACATGAGTAGAATAGTTTTTTGCAATTTATCAATGGATGAAGGAGTAAGATGTAGGTACCATTGATGTGTAAATGTTTGTGACTTTGCATTGGGTTTTGTGCTGTTAAACAATTGAGGTGTTTGTAATTTGATGTACTTGCTGCAGTATCTCCAATTATTTTTATAGTGTTTTATCAATAGGATACTGCTGCCTCCTCCTGCTCATATTCCCAGTCTGTGGTCAGTGAGCAAGTTATATTAGGTACAGAAACAACAGATTTCTGATTTTCAAGGACCAGTTGTGAGTGTGCTACCTGTTTAGCCAATGACACTGCACTATTAGGTCATGCCATAAGGATATACAATACATATTTCTAGCTATTGCTCAGTAATACTAAGCATTATTAAATTAAGAACCTCCCAAATATTTGCTGAGTGCATGTTTTTAAATTTGAATATGCTAGTAGAATTGCCTAAATTTTAAAGTCAGTAGTTTCACATTACATGAATGCTATCTGCCACTTTCAGAGAAATAAAGAGCATTGGTATCTTACTTATTACAGTTGCTGTAGTATTTGGAAGAACTTCTTGGTGACTCATCAGGGCAAATAGCTCATGTACACTATAGTCTGGTTCTATCTCCAAATACAAACGTTTTAAGAAAGACAGTATATTTTCAACAAATCAGGACAAAAGAAAGAAAATGAAATTAACAACATGTACAATTTAATTATGTGGTGTAACAGTCAGTTAAAATCATATAACACCCTCTATGATTGCCTGTCTAAACTTAATCTACTTCTAAATCCTTCAGAAACTGTACAGACTGATACAGCCAACTTCCTAATGATCTCAGTGAATAAGAAAAATACATTTACAGCTGATGGATCTGTCAAAAACATAGACTTATCATAAGCAAAGATTTATATTTTCATCACAACCTCAAATAAGACAAATCATCTATCACTGGTAATGAGCAATCAAGGTACATAAATAACATAATCCTTAACCATGCAGTTCATGAGCAGTTACATGCTTCATATATAGTGCACCCCAATCTGACTGTATGAGCTTAGAAATTAATGCTATTTTTCAATTGTACAGAATAAATCTTTTTGTGACCATAGTGGCTAATATCATCTTAATTCTAACCATTCTGTGACAATCTCCCAACATATTCAATTAAAAACTCTTAAAGACATAAAGCTGTATTGATAGCTAATGCAGTTTTAATCCATTAATGCATACTAAGCCAATGCCCATGCACCTGTGTATAAGCCACCTTTAGATCTGTGCATGCACTATATATTGCCAGCAGTTATCATTCATATAAACATTCATGAGCAAATGTCTGTGTGGTGTATTATAAATATATAGAATGTTTAACATTGAATTTATGCATTTCTTGTTAATTTATGAGACATAATAGAATTATTTAACTTATAAATACCAAGTATCATCCTAAAAATTTGAATTAACTGCAATTTCCCATTTGTGTTTCCTCTGTACAAATTATCAATGATGATGATGTTCCCCCAATTATATATTTTTCTACATTCATAACAAGTTAGAGTTTCTAAATCTCCTATAAAATAGTTAGGTTCCCTATTATTTAAGCGAATGTTCAATGTTTTGAACATCACCTTGTCAACAGCTAAATGTTGAAAAGGCCAAATCCTGAACAAATGGAACAGCAATTTTTTTCCTAGGGGGAAAAAAATCACTGGGCTGTTTTTGGGACTTTGCCATTTCCACCATTGTGGTGTGATCTCGGAGTTGGTATGTTTAAGTAGGGAGGTGTGGGGAGCACAGCCCTCCACATGGGGGTGGTGTGGGGGTGAAGCCCCCTATTTTATCTTGTATTTGTGCTTTTTTTTTTTTTTTTTCGGACCAGCAATTTTTTTCCTAGGGAAAAAAACGCTATTCCATTTGTTCAGGGTTTGGACTATTCGACATTTAGCTGTCGATAAAGCAGCATTCAAAACATTTAACATTTGATTATTTAATAGGGAACAATATTTAATGGTGGGAAAGAAGAGACTATGCAATTCTCAAAGAATAACAAGACACTTTACAAAGTTAATTATGCCTGTAATATATACTTTAGAATAAAGAACACATGAATCTGTGTCCATCTGATTACATAAACCCTAAATCAATCATCTTTTCTGTGTATTTACAATACAATTAAAACTCTTAAAGACACTGTTTATCATATACTGAATATGTATAGGTTTAATAAAACACAGGCTGAGATATGTCAATATATATCTGGCAAAGCTAAGCCTCCTCAATCCATCAGAACAATCACAAAATATTAATACTTAAGCATGTATGACTTAAGTAAGTAATAAGAAGATCAAGGATCGAGGGGTTTTGTTAGATCTAGTAGATTCTTCAGTTGCTCAAGGTTTAGTCTTTGCAGTCCCTATTTAATTGATTTGCTTGATGGCCAGTAGTATTTATGTTGAAGTCCCTTAGGATAATACAGTTTTTAGGAATCCTGCAATTCATGGAGAATTTCCACTCCACTGAAATTTTATAATGGTTCTTTTAAATTAAATTAGTTTAAAGCATAACATATTAGGAGGTATTAGCAAATTCTGAGACTAAAATAGGCATATTGCAAGAATATTTATTTCTATAATAGTAATATCTCTGAATAATGAAAAATTCTTTCCATTTATTAAGTTCAACTTCATAACAATTTGTCAAGGCCCTTCTTACATGATTCAGATATTATTCCTTCATCTTTGATCATTTATTCAATACCCAAGAAGTACATTTTTGAACACAGGGAATCATTTGCTTTTTATTATCAGTTTAAGTGGTATCATTAACTGATGTGCAGGATGTGTAACATTTCATTCACTCAAATTTGCTGTAAGTGATTACATAACCAACAATCATATTTGTTTCAAGGAACAACTTAATTTTTTGATTGTTGCATTATCAGCATAAGTTATGTTAGCAATGATATTTTCTCTCATTTTAATCATTGTAGTTATATAATGAATTTTACAAAGCAATGGATTGATTGTTAATACAAATAATGAAAAAAAGTTACCATCCTTGTTTGACTCCGGTAGTTATTATATTTGTTAATCTTCTACATTGATTTTATGTGTGTATGCTTCTTTATTTATTATTATTTTTTATTATTCTTATTTTGAGTTATAATCAATAACTGCTGCAGAAGCTCATAATATTCTAAAGTCTTACAAAATGTATATCCTATTTAATAAATTAAAGGTTTCAGATGCATTAAGTTTCAAGATCACCACTTTATTTATTTACTTATTTTACATTTGCTTACCATGAAAGTCCCACTGGTCACAAAATCTCATTTTCAGTGGATGTCTGGGGAGAAAACCTCTAAAATTTAGAGGTAGTACATAACTTAAAATTTGGAATTGTACAAATCTCTAATAATAATACTTGTTGTAGACAAA
This sequence comes from Protopterus annectens, assembly GCF_019279795.1. Taxonomy (NCBI): domain Eukaryota; kingdom Metazoa; phylum Chordata; order Ceratodontiformes; family Protopteridae; genus Protopterus; species Protopterus annectens. The sequence goes on from NC_056739.1 coordinate 1,457,056,699, forward strand.
TACTGATAATGAAAATTAGAATAACAAAATAAAGGATACATATTACAAAAATACAATATACATTGGGAAAGACAGTTAAGAGCAGTATAGTTTAAGTGAATTAAATGATAATTGTAGTATATGACTGCATTCTAATACAAATTCAGTTACAGAGGCAATAAGCTATATTATGAGAGCATTTACAAAGGTATTTACAATATGGAAGAATTGAGGCTAGTTGTACTTGGATAGATAGTCGCATGATACTTTAGAACATGATTGCATTCTAGGCAGAATTCAGTTTCAGAGACAATGTCATCCTCTGTGTTGAATTTCTAAAGTTTAGGAATTCTTTTACCTCATTACTATAATGGCTCATAAGGTGTTGTTTGACAAGTAATGGTGACCCTATACTAAGTGTTCAGTTATTATGGGTGATGTGGGTGCTAACTACAAATATACCAGAGAAGATAGCTGTGACAGATTCTCTACCCTGGGCCAGTAATCAAGGAGCCTCAATCCTCACCACCAACACCAGTGAGAAATGGACACAAAAACAGGAATGGGTTTACACAGTATTTTTCAGATGCAGCTTTCTGCATCAAGCACTATTCCCCAAGATCAAACAGGGAACATGCTCCAGACCTGTGACTGGGCTTTCTGTCTCTCCAGATCCAAAACAAGACTCACTTTGGAGCACTGTATCCCAGTTCCAAGTAGCTGACACACCCACACCTGGGTATTTGATTGTCACACACACACACACTCCTGGGAAAGGCTGGCACAGATTTACTGGTTGTGCCCCCTCTGCCCAGATATAAGATAACTATGCTGCCACCAGTCATCAACTCTAAGGCTCTTACAAGGGTATCCAATTATTTTTTATTTATTTATTTTATTTATTTACATTTGGTGATGGGGACACTCCAACTGGATGCAGGTCCGTTTTCAGCGGAGGCCCTGGGAGAAAAACTCCACATTCAAATGTTACAGACAATTGTACAATTTGAGAAACATAATATTTAAAAATTATAGATTTTGTTAAAGCTGTATACTGAGTAAAATCAATACTAATATAAATGGTAGCCTGTAACCAAAGTAGCAAGGCTTTTTGGAGTGGCCATGGCATCACTAAAATTAGCACAACTACTCTCAAGATGGTAAATGTATACTCTAAAAGACTGGCCACAATGAAAGGTATAAAAATATTTAATAATAAATAATAAAATAGAAAACATGAAAATACTAAATATCTAAGTCCAGTAAACACCAGAGTTTCACTCACAGGAGAGAGAAAAATAATACAGTTGGACAGGTTCAAAGAGATGGAGAACTACTTAAAAAATCTCACTGTATTTCTTGACTGTGTAAAGAATAACTGTTCCCTAGCTAAATGACTTCAGCATGGCAAGATGAGATGTTGAGATGCTTACTTCCACAAGGCAAGGTGATGAGCATCAAACTAAACTGAAATGAACTCAACTAAACTGATCACTGTTGTAGATCTTTATATCAACTTTCAAAGAAAAGAAAAGAAAACAAACTGCTGTGAGAGTTCCATCCTCTCAGTGCTGGTTGTAGAATTACATCACATTTGATCACATGACTCTGGCACAATAAACACTCACAGCTTTGCTAAGATCTGTTGCAGTATCTGAAAGCTATTTTGAAAACATCTACGCTTCCTTTCCAGAATTATTTGTTTGAACATAAACATTTAATCAGTTATAATAATACTGTTGATACATTTTTAACACAAGCATCTGTACAAGTAAGTGTGATAGTCAAATGACACAAAATTATTTACAAAACTCCAGCTAACTATGCTGGCATATGTTACACATGCACTGCCCTCTTCTCCCTGGCACTGATGGCAATACCTCGCTTTGTCACAATAGTAATAGATTTTTTTACTTTAATTATACAGGAAGCTAATAGAGAGGAGTATAGATAGTAAGAGAAAAATGGATATGATGTAGATTAGAAGATATAATAGAGGCTAAAAGAACAGCTGAGATAGTGTTAGAGAGGAGAATTAAAGAAAAATTATCTATAGCAAACATAGTGGCTTACAAAAATGTATTCACCTCAGCCATAGATCTTCCTGGTGAAAAAACAAACTGATAAATCCCTAGAATTTTGTACAGTTGGGTTACTGTTTTTCTGTTGACTGCACTAGCAATGATTCAGTAATCAATATTTGAAATAGATGCATCAGTAGTGTTCTGGTAGTGTTTAATCTTTCCTTCCTTTTTAATTAAAATTATTTTAGCTTCCTGCATTCATGGTGGTATAGCCTAATTTGGGATAATCATGAGAATTAACATTTTGTGTAATGGGGTGGTAGTTGTCACTTAAGTGCTGTATACAATTGTGCAATGCAATCCTCAGTTCCAGTTTCTTTGTTCTTTTTCATATCAAACATGCTATCTTCTATATTTGGTAATGTAACCTGTATAAAATTAGAAGTGGCATAAGTCCAGTCCTTGATCAAATTTTCTTCTTTAATCCATTCTTTATTGTGCATGTTCTCAAAAATGTTAATAAAATTGTCATTATTTTTTCACAGGAAGTATGCAGTACACCAACACCTACAATCTGCATAACTGAATTCCTAAAGAACTTCCTTCTATACTGGGATGCCAATAATTTTCCTGTTTTGTCATTGTAAAAAGGATTGCTAAAACTCTCATTTCCTTTTAATCTATGTAATTGACATCATAGTGTGTCTTTTCCTTTAATTAAATTGTCCAAAATGTGATATATTTATCATGGTTAACTACTATGAGTTTTTTTATAATAAGTAACTGTTCATTTATTGAATTTAACTTGTGTTTAAAGCTGTATGCTTTTCATTTGTAAAGCTACCATAGTACCATGTATAACTGCTTTAAAGGCATCCCATTTAGAGTTTATTACAAAAGTCTTCTATATTTATCTCAATTTCACTGCAAAAACTAGGGATACTGAACCAGTCTGCATATATCTTCCAAACATATTTCATTTTTTGTTTAGAAAATGATATACTATTTCTAATAGCAATGTTGTTTGTCTTTCAGCTTTTCCTGGTTAGGGGTCGCCACAGCGGAACTCCAGTCCGCTAATGATTGGCAGTAGATTTTCATGAATGCTGAGGTGCCAGCTCGATGTCCAACCTTCAATGAGGGCACGCCCATTTATACATGTCTTTTGAATGCCACCCAACCACGGGGAGGAAATGCAGACTCCACACAGAAGTCACTCCCCACACTCCAGCCGAGAATCGAACAGGAGAACCTCTTACTGTGAGGTAACAACACTACCACTGCACCACCGCGGCTATATAATATGGTCTGTAAAACCCACCCTTTTGATGTAAGTCATGGGACATGATGAAAAAGTCAGTACTAGAACTGAGTTTTACCACATGAGAAATATGTGTATATTCCCTTACTTTCTGATTTTTAATATGACACCCATCATATACGTTCTCATAAATCATGTAAAGCTGCAATAACTTTCTATGTAGATCTCCTAGGAAGAAAGGATCGGTCTTACTATAAAAGAAGTACAGTATTCCAATCTAAACTTTTAATGACTGAATTGTTTCTGAGGGTTTGTATCCCATATGGTAGATCATGGAAGATTGATATTAAGACTCCATTAATATTTATTCTTTTCTTTCTTTCAGCTGCAGAAATTATTGTTTTTTTTATTTTTGTCAACCTTGCTAAACTTTTTAATTGTAAGACATGAGTCATTTCTTGTAATATCTGTTCTTGGTGAGGTTCTGTGAAAACAATCCATCTCAATTGGCTTCATGTTTTCTTCATTTAACATTGCAATGCAAAACATTCTCTAATCCCTTGTTTGGACTCATTCCACTAGATCCCCATAATTTTTAGTTTTTTTATTCTTATCCTTGCTTTGAAATCACTTTATTTTGCAAGGAGATACATGCTTTTTCATATTGTTCCATTTTATTTTTAATAATTCAGTTTTCATTTCCATGCACTGCTGAGTTGTCTATATATTCTAACTCAACTATGTAAGCATCTTGTGAATTTTGTTTTTCTCACATCTTTTTCATTGTGCCCTGCATTTGTAAGACATTGATAAGTGTTTCTTCTAAATTATCTAACTTTAAAGAAATGCTTATAAACAGAAATGCATACATATCACTACTATTCTACTTTCTATCTGTAATACTCAACACTTACAAAAAATGTTGTTATAGGAAAGCATAGCACTCAGCCCATATTCCTTTTAATTATATGTCTGCTTCACTTTAAGTAAGGGGGATTTCATCTGCATTGAACTTATTCAGAAAGAGCTTTTCATGCTCTACAGTACTAAAAGCAGCCGTCATAAACTTCTTCATTTTCTTCTACATGGGGTATCATTTGCCCCCCATGTATGCTAATGTATTTATGTTTTTTAATTAAATTTCTTTATAATTTAGACTTTTATATGAAACATGTAATAAAACATTTTAGATTTATTGATGATTTAATTTTTTATGTGATGTTGAGGAATTATTAGTTGGATTTTTTGTTGGATTTAGAACAAAATATGTTTGGTTTGTGGTTTGATGGCATGCAGTGTGGGAGTAAAGTATTTTATTTTGGATTTAGAACTAGAAGGTGTGGTGAATGTTGGTGTAAAAACTAGGGTGCATAGGAAATTTGAAAATGGCAACCATTTTTTGAGTGGAATGTGTTGCCATCCACCACACCTTATTAAATCTTTGCCTTATGGTGCGTTAGTTCATATTCAGAGACTTTGTAATGATGATAAGGTACTTGAGGGGGAACTTTTAAAACTTGTGTACATATTAAGCAAAGAGGTTATGAGGTTCAAGATATTCAAGAAGAACTTAGCAAGTTGTTAAAAGAGTAGCCATCTCAAAATAAGGGGATTTAATCTAGTCAGAAGGTCTAATCAATTGAGTGAGAAAAATAAAATATATTTTGTTACAGAGTATACAATTTTATCTGAAAATGTTTTTAATATTATGAAATATTATTGGGATTTTTTTATTAAAAGATAAGAGCTTAGTTCAGCTCTTAGCAAGAAGATTATCTTTTTCTTATAAGGAGGGACAGTTATTATACCACACCAAGCATAATAATTGTAGTTGGGATTAGAAATATAGATACAATTCCTTGTAAAAATTGTTCAGTATGCAAATATATGGTGTACTTTTTTGAAAGAACCAATGGTATTGTTTACACCCCTAGGGAACTTTACAGTTGTGATACAAAGGGTGTAATTTATGCTCTTAGATGCCCATGTAGTCTTTTTTATATAGGGGAAACAAAAGGGGATTTTAATGTTTGGTTGTTAGAGCATTTGAGGGATATTAGGAATAAAAAAGTGGAAAGTTAACTAGCCGTGCATTTTTTTTCTTTATCACAAGGGAGATGAAAATTGCCTCCAACGTACAATTTTAGAGAAAGTTAAAGTTTTTACTGATATGGATTTAAATCATAGGTTACTTTTTAAGAAGAGTTTATTTATTTGGAAGTACGGGACACTGACCCTCAGTGGACTCAACTTAGAATGCAATTGGAAAATGTTGTTATAGGATTTGTGGGATTGGTTATAAAATTTAATTGTTTAATTTAATGGACATTTTGATTTGCTGTTCTTAATGAGTATGTATTTAAACATTTAATGTGTGTTTGTTCTTTGACTGTTGAACGGCCTTTTGGCTGAGATGCTGGAGAGTGTTTTGCAATAAACTTTGGGTCCTTTGTACTGGTCCTGGTAGTCTTTTTCAGTTTCAGTTTTTTTTTTGTTCATGGTTATATAATGTACATATCACTGCTACTCTACTTCCTCTCTCTGTAATACTCAAAACTTACAGAATTTGTTTCTATAGGAAGGTATAGCACTCAGCCCACATTCCATTCAATAATATGTCTGCTTCACTTTAAGAAAGGGGGGTTTCCTCTGCATTGAACTTATTCAAAAGAATTTTTCATGCTCTACAATATTTAAAAAGTAGCCATCACATTCTTCTTTTTCTTATTACTTTAATATTGTAAGAGCAGAAAAAGTATAAACTAGTATGTAACTTTTCTATCATTATAAAAGTATGTAATTTTGCTTTTCCGTTTTTTAAACTGACTATTGAATTTAATACAGATATTTAAAACAATCATAAATGAAGCACAAAATTCAAAAGATGATGTATACTGATGTATCTTGAAAAAATCACTGCATAGTTATGCTAGAATATTTAATGAAAGCAGAAATAATTGTGACCAGTGACTGAGCATCCAAGAAGTTTTTCTTCTCCATGATTTCACAATGAAACGGTCATAGTAAATTATCTTGAATATATATTTTTCTTTTAATCTACCTATTATCAGTTTCAGTTCACCCTATCACAATTCTTAAATTCATAAAGAACATCACTTATATGGTCATAACGTTTTACATTATTGCCTCATCTCTTACCCTTCTAAATTTGTAAAAAAATGAAACATTTTAGAAGGTATAATGTAAGCATTGTGAAAGATCATATATATTGGGTATAGAGTAATACAGCAAAAGGAACACTTTCAACAGAGTTCTCTCAGAGATACTGTCATTCAAACATTAACTGCAAATTTTGTTCATAATCATCACATATAAATAAATGAAATGTTTTATTATTTGGAATAGAAATGAAATAAATGCTATAAACAATGGGATCAGGCTACATTTTTATAAAAAGAATTAAAAAAATGCTCAGTAACTTCTATTTTACACATAGTTATAGCATCCAAAGTTGATGATTTTTGTAATATACTATATAGTAGATTCAGAACTGGAATATATCCCAAAAAGGAACACCTCTGTTATTACAGAAACCACATCTACAACTATTTGAAATAAAAAATAATATCAAATATTTTGAATTATTTCAGATTAGGAGTATAATAGTTCTAACCATGTTATTATTAAAAAATATTAGGATTACAACTAATAAGATGAAACAATCTAAATATATCTGCAGACCAATAAACTTAATTTATTTAAGAAAATATTTTACCAGTCCCTGAAGGCAGGTCAGTTTTGTACAATTGCACCTTAGGACCAGATTCTAAAGTAGATACTCTCAGTGTAAGTAATTAATATACTTCACTGTAAAGCTTCTTTGTAGCTAGGTATTACATGGGAGCATGTCATCCACATTCAGATTAAGCTCTTTAGAATTTGCCCATTAATTATTAAGAATGGTGTGTTTATACTACTGGCCCATTAATAAGCCAAAAAATGGATTCTACAAAAACAGAATCTGCTAAGGAACCCTTAACAGCTGAAGATGACAGGCTGCTGAATATAGATTACTTGGATATTGTTTAAAGAAATTAAATGACATAATGAAATTAGGGAAATAAGTGAATTTATTTTCATATTTAACTCAAAAGAAGTAAAAGATGTTTTAAAGAAAAACAATTCAATTCATGGTATACATATGTTAAGTATTTACACAATTATGATTAGTGCAATAGAAAATGTGATCAGGCAAAATTTAGATGTATTATTTAATAATATTGCAATAACTAAATGTACATATACACAGGAAAACAAACAAAGGAAATAGCTTTATAATAATCATTATTTAAAACTTAATAAGGGAATGAACAATGATGGACCATATCCATGTAAGAGCTCCAGTACTTGTAATTATATTAAAAAAATGATAGATTTACACCTCCAAAAAACAGCCTATGTCTATTTTAAGAGGAAAGCAGATGTTAAGAGTCAGTTCTTCAGTTATTCTGCAGCTTCTGTATGCAATCTATTGTATATAAACATTTCCACTGTATATTGGACATTTGAACTGCATGTTACCATATCACTGCTTATTTGAATTGTTTTTTTTTCTGAAAGTGTTGCACTTTGTTTGCTGTACCATAGACTAGATTCAGTCCTGCTGAATCTAGTTCTATTTGTATAACTTCAGCACTAAACCAGGGCATCTTTTTTGGAGAGTGTTCCTTTGCACCCTAGTGGCAGGAGTGTGCAGTGGCTGCTGGAACAGGGATCCGTTTTGAGCTTTTTTATTGGTTAATTTATTTAAATCAGTTTGCTGTGTTTGCTATATATGCACTGTCTTTGCATCAATTTGCACTTGTTTGCACATCTCGCACTGCCACACAGCAGTGGGCACCCTTTGTGGTTATAGATGCGAACACTTTTGCCTGCAAATTTTCCCTTAGTACTCTGCTGGTGCGCCATCAATGAGTTCTCATGATTGCCCCTCACTGACAGGTGATTTTTTCACTCAAGCTCCTGAGGTACCAACACAGATCCTATCCACTAGTCCTTCAAATTTTGTGTCCACTTCTCCTGCCCGCTACTTTACCTGGTGCTTCCTGTCCTCTCCATGTTTTCTGACCACATCAACTTACCTAGCATTATGGATGGCCAATTTCCCACAGTTTCTCCAGCCAGCCTGGTCAACTTCAGCATCCTGAGGCAATGTAGTAATTGCCTCATGCACCCTGACAGCCCACTTCTTCCAGTCCACACAAATTCATTATGTGAGAGATGCATCTAAATTAAGAACCTAGAATCCAAGCTCTCTCACTCACTAGTCAGTACATCTGATACTAAGCAGGTTGCCAGGATGCACACCTCACCTCCTGCACATAACAAACCAATAACACATAAACCTGCATATGTGGAGGTCCTTACAAGAAGCTTACCTAAACATCAAAGACCTCCCAAGCACATACACAAGCACGTTTAACATAATACATCCTCTGCAGAACATAGTACACATAAAATATCTCACACCAGTGTCTCACCAGTCATGCCCATAAGGCATAACAGAAAAACAAACATCTTAGTCATAGGCTACTCATTTGAGACACATAGCTATCCCTCTCACCAGGTTGGACACAGAAAAGGTCACAGTCAGCTGTCTGTCAGGTGCCAGGATCCACCACATCAGACATGCAGCCAGGTCTCTCAACAACAGGCAATGTTATGGCTCCATCATAGTCCATGTTCATGTCAATGACTTGAGACATACCTCACTGGACTATAGGAACAGAGACATGACTGAGCTCTCTTACTATGTGTCTCAGGCAGGTAAGTCCCTAGTCTTAAGAAGCATTTTACCTTCACCTAGGATGATACCTCAATACAAACAAAACATTATTGGCTTCAACAATTGGCTTAGTTTCTAGTGTCATTCAAAGGGGAGCCAGTATCTGTCAGCCTGGGATGAGATGGGTGACAGACCTTGATACTTTGCCAGAGTCTGTCACCCCTGAGATTTTGGTTACTGGCTAAGGCTCTTGCCACCCCCATAGTGCCTTCTTCAGGCAATGTCACAGGAACAAAATTCCTGAGATAAAAATACCTTCTAGAAACAACCTTAAAGTTATGCTGCTAAATGTTAGAGGTGTCTGAACCAGAAACTGCACTCACTGGAAGCAGTCCTCACCTTGGAAGATGCTGACATCTGTGCAGTCACTGAGACCTGGTTTAAGGCTGCGGAGACCACCCCAGCTATACCAAGTTACATTTCCTTCCACATATTCAGACCAGAAACTGAAGGCTTGAGAACTAAAGGAGGTGGTGTATCAATATTCATTAAAGGTAAATACACCTCTAGATTGGTTAAACAGCACAATTCTCTTGAATTACTTCAGGTGCAATTGACTGTAGGCAAGACCCCTCTTCAAGTGATTGCCAGCTATAGGACCCCCTCCACAAATTAGGACACCCACTCAGCCTACTTGGATCTACTTGAATCAATCAATATACAGCCAAACACTCTGGTTTTGGGTGACTTTAATCACATGTCCATTGACTGGGTAAATTATGCATGTTCTAACTGACTTGCCTAAAGGTTCCTGGACATTGTTAACTCCAATGCCCTAGACCAGCTGGTGATACACCCACAAGGGGCTCAAACATCCTGGATCTGGTACTCATCAACATGGGTGACTGCTGCATCACCCAAGTGTGTGGCCATCCATGTTGAGATCTGACCACAAATCAGTCTCGTTAGAAGTACCTATAACACAAGCCTCCCCTAGCAACAACTAAACAAAAAAATTCTCCAAGGTCAGTTACAACCTCTTACATGATGGTATAAATAGCTTCATAGCCCCTCTCCTAATTGATGGAGCAGACACCTATGCTGAGTTATACACCAGTGCTTTATACAAACACCTATACAATTTTATTGACTCTGCCATACCTGATAGAACCAAAGCAATATATTCAAGGAAAAACAAAGTTGCCATAGTGAACAACTGCCATTAATAGACTATACAACAGGAAAAAGAAATTGCTGTCTAAGAGTAGGAAGGAACAGTCTCAAAACTGGAAACACTCCCTTCTCAACTTAAACAAGCAAATAATACTCCTAGTCAAATCCACCAAAGCTAACTACAAATCCAAATTAGCTTTCCTAAGGATAACCACAAGGTGTTCTTTAGTTACATCTCTAACTTTAAAGGTAAGGCCCAGGTTTGTGCTGAACTCATAGTTAATGGTACTACATATACTGAACCTGTGGCTATAGCACACCTGCTTGCTGACAGGTTCATTGAAAACTTCATTCCCCTGTCCCCACCACATATATACCCCAAACCCTCCCAAACACCTGTCCCTCATCTAGTATTTCCAAGAATCAGGTCTTAAACACCCTCTCCAAGGCCAAAAACACAGTCTCTATGGGATGAGACAACATCTCGGCCTGTGTTCTGCATGGGTTAAAACAGGAATTAGCATCACCATTGGGCATGCTTTTCAATCACAGTCTAAGCACTGGCTTCATCCCATCAGAATAGAAAACAGCTATCATCATTTCTTTGTACAAAGGGAGTGCATCCAAAGACCCCAGGAACTATAGACCCATTAGCCTGACCAGTCTTATCTGCAAGGCCATGGAATGAATCATCATGGACCTTAATAACAAGGAATATATTGGAAACATATAGGAAATATCCAAATACTTGACCCCACACAGTTTGGCTTTGTCAAGGGGAGATCATGCTTGTTAAACTTGGTGGACTTCTTAGAGACAGTCACCAAAGCCCTAAATGAGGGCAAATTTGTGCATATAACCTACCTAGACTTAGCCAAGGCCTTTGACACAATCCCTCACTCAGACATCATTGATAAGCTCACTCAGCTAGGTATCAACCCATATATTGTCAGGTGGGTTGCAAACTGGCTCACTGATAGAATCCATACAGTCAAAATAGGGGACTCCACCTCCTCCAGCAGAGCTTTAACCAGTAGTATTCTACAGGGATCAGTTCTAGGACCCCTACTGTTTGGAATCTACTTCTCTGAAGTGCAGGCTAAAACCTAAAGGATTGTGGTTGCCAAAATTTGCTGATGACTGCAAACTGGTAGCAATTATTGAAACCACTAGCAATGTCAGCATCCTGCAAGAAGATCTTACACAGACTAATAACTGGTGCCAAAGTCATGGTCTTAAACTTAATGGCAAGGGTGATGTTTCTGCAAACTACCACATCAATAGCAATACCCTAGGAACACAGTCAGTGGTGAGAGATCTGGGCAAACAGATTGACAGCAACCTTAACTTCAATCACCATGTCTCCACAGTGGTAAGAAGAGCATTTTATATTGCTCGTCTCATAAGTAATGGTATTGTCTCCAGAAAAAAATGAGATTAAGCCCTCCCGTACTCTTCCCTCATCAGACCAATAATAGAGTACAATGACCCCTTTGGCATGTTCCTTTGCAAACACCTGAAACAAAGGTTCCTTACAAAGAAAAGTCAGGTTCTGCAAGAGATGTCTTATGCAGACAGGCTGAAATCATTGTCACTTATTCTGTGTCATACAGACTGCAGAGGATACCTGCGCCTTGCATATAGAGCAATCTCTGACCCAGCTTTAATGGAAATGCTGCACATTTGCAAGTCAAATGGCACACAGATCAGTTGCTCAAAGGACCTTAACCTGATATGTGACATCAACAGAACTTGCTGGAGAGACATATTTGTCTCACAGAATTTGCCCCACCTTTGGAACAAGCTTCCTATTCGTGTTAAACAAAGCCCCTCATTGGCCCTATCTAAGTGTAATTTGGATGATTGGTTGGGTAACTGGAAATTCACCCCAGGGTTCCACCTGTGTGCATCTGGACAGGGGCAATAGGTACTGATTTTATTGTCTGCTTGAGCCAGACACCCTTTGGAGCATGGGTTGAACTTGGCTAGGCTTGTAAAGGTCCAGGGGCCATTAGCCTAGAAAACTCCTATGATCCTCCTATGATCCTGTGTAGAGGAAACTGAAAGAATGCTGCACAAAAGTGTTAGAGAACACATATAAGTCATTACAAAAGATTAAGAAAATGCTTATGTAATGATTTTATAAAGTCTGTAAGAAATATAAAAATGTTAATTTTCAGGTGTTGAAAGATACGTAACCACTCAAAATAGCACTGTATATAAAAACAGGAAGGCAAAGGCTTAGAATTTTGATCCACATAATTTATTATCATCTCCTTCTCTGCCATAACAGCAAGTCTAGACTGGTATTAATGAGTGTGTTTCTATAAGCAGTGAATTAAAATTATAGGTTGCAAAGCTATAATATTTTAGTTCTTAGTATATTTAGCATGTTTATGTTATTTTTAATACAAACTAATAAATATATTAAAAGCGTGTGTTTTAAATATATACTGTGGATATACGTTAGTTGCTGTTATGGTGGAAAACTTATGTGATTATAATTACATATTTAAACAATGAAGTGTAGAGTTTTGTGTTCGAATGAAGTCCTATTTATACATTGGATGAAAGCACTTAATGTTATAATAAATTGTGTGGATTATAATTCTGCACCTTCACCTTCTTGGTTTATACTGTATTCTGAGTGGTTACAAGTTTTTGGCACTATTTTACTACTCTTTGGTTGATTTGTATGTTGGAAGATGAATACTACAGAGTGGAGTAGTAATGTTATAAACTAGTTGCTGCAAGTAGAAAGCTGGAGACAACTGCATCTTAATATGTGTAGAGGCTTAGATTTAAATGACAGCATTTGCATCACATCTGCTTGATGATGAAGTGCAATTTATATTTTAATTGAATGATTGTTTAATTTTTAAGAAGTATTTAAAATCCTAGATAAATCTGTTCCAGTTTCTTTTCTTTGCATTGTTTGGTTGATGCTAGCCATGTGATTTATCATGTGCCTTCAGAGGGAAGTTTTAAAAGGTAGTCAATGGCATTCATAATGCTGTTCAGTTGTATATAGCATTAATCTGCGAAGAGTCATACTACATCATTTGCAATTAAAGTCAGTGGAGGGCATTTGTGATGACTACAGAAACTTGGAGGCATTTTGATAAACGTGCCTCCCTACTGCAAAACCATAAAGTTCTTAAAAGATAAGCATTAAGGGGAAAACTATTACACAGATTCATAGAGATAAAAATAAAAGGGCCTCATTTGTATGCAAAATGTATAAAGGACCCTGAACTTATATGAGTTATTTAAGAGCACCATATTACCTGTGGATTATGCATGTTAGGCAGCAAATTAATCACAAAACCATAGACTTTATAAAGAAAGGAAAATAACACAAGTATGGGAAATTAATATGGAACAGTTCAAAATGAGGTGAATTCACTTTAAGAAATGTTTTATTCATATGATGGGCATATTACTACAATACTGGAAAGCAATCATTTGTTAAAGGAAAATCATTACAGCAAGAATGGAAATAATTAGTGATCCTTGATAAAATAATTTACTTTGGTGTCTTTTAGTGATTATGTATGCATGGTGTACTGAAGTGGCAAGGGTGTTTTGCTGGCTGCACATGATGTGTCTTTACTGTGAAATACTTAGCTACTACAGGTGACAACCTTGTGTCAGGACTAATAAAAGGATGGATGTGATAAGGAACTGTTTTCTTCACCTGACTGGACTCTGCATGTGTATATAATGGGGGTTGTGTCATATAACTTTTTCTCTGAGGATGGCAGGTGCTGTTTGACTGCTGTCTTCACTTGGCTGGACTCTGCAAGTAAATATAATTATGGAGGATTTGTCATATATGTCTTTTTTTACAGTATGGCAAGTTAGTGGATTGCAAAGTAGATACAATAGGAGCAGCTACATATTTTTTATGAGGACAGTGCACATTTGACTATGAATCACAAGGAATCATCATTAGTATACATCACTTTACACAATTTCTTATTTATATCTCATTATAGTTAATTTGCTTTAACTCGGCACCATAAAAAAATCGACTGCCAATCATTAGCAGGTCAGAGTTCTGCTGTGGCGACCCTAACTAGGAAAAGCCGAAAAAACAAACAAACATAGTTAATTTGCTTACAATAATTTGTGGGCATCAAGCATTAATGTAATGGCCTCTATTAATTGCCACCTAGCTATGCTTTTTCCTAGACATTGCAGATATCCATAATTGATGGTGATAAAGACTCCTTAACTTGAAAATGTTTACTCAGAAAATTACAATTTTAGTCTACTGGCATGGTGTTATCCTTGTTTAAGGTTCAATTCTAATTTATATTCAATGAACAAATGAGCAATTTTATTGGGGTTACTGATACAATGCCTTGTCCTCTCAATTTCTAAATTATAACAAAATTCATAGTCTACTTTCTCTTATGATTTTAACTTCAGTATTTTAATACAAAACACTGGTTTCTTTCACATTCATTTGGTGTACATTTAAGTGCCACTTAGCATATAATCTTACTTATTTACTACAAACTGGAATGCTTTATGCATTTTACAAAATATGCAGTAGATAGTACCCTCATGGAGTCAAGCCAAAGCAGTAACACTCTTGCTTTGAAAGATAACGATTTGCAACCTATGCATGAGCACCAAATAAAAATAACAACTATAAGAAGCTAAGAAATCTTTTAGATTAGATTTGCAACAAATTTAATGTTTGTGTGTGTGCGTGTGTGTGTGTGTGTGTGTGTGTGTGTGTGTGTGTGTGTGTGTGTGTGTGTGTGTGTGTGTGTGTGTGTGTGTGTGTGTGTGTGTGTGTGTGTGTGCTGCCCTAGAAAGTGTCCTAAACCTGTAAATAAATTGGAATTGTTATGGTTCTTTGTAATACATAAGATGAATTGTGTGACTACGTGACTGATTCTTTATACATGTGCTTTTTTGCTTTTATATCATTAATTAATTGTACTATTCCTATCCACTTACAGTCCAAACTACTCAAAATATTGAAAGAATTGACTACTCCAATAAATACACTTTGAAAAAGAATCTTGCGGATTTTATTTTTATATTCATGTCAGGGGGAGGGGGTTGACCTGATGACTACATCTGATGGCCAGAACACAGTTCTTTGTTCTGTACCTCTATACTTCAGTATTTTACAATTTCTTCTGACAAAATATTATACTCTGCACCTTTGTCTAATTTACTTTAAGCATTCATTTTATTTCTCACCTGCATTTCTTTCCAAGTGTTTAACTTATGTTTTCATTTTAGTGATTCAGCTGCATTCTCAAACTTTATTATAGCATACCAAGTCTTTATTTATTTTCTTCCTTGAAACATTTTATTGAAGATACACAAAAGTTTGCAATTAATGCATTCATTGACAGAAATTAATACAATCTTAAAGTATTTAAACTAAGACAGTTTTAATCATTTTAAAATACATACAACATGCCTGAAAAGAATAAATTAAAGTTTTACTTTTTGTTATTAAACAATAGAGTAATGTAGATTTTCCAACTGGAGTTGTAGTTATGGTCTATCTAGTTTAACATAATTTTAATTATTGTTGCTATTATAGAAATACTTCCACCTGTGAAGTTTATTCCTCCTCAGTCCCATGATTTAACATGATGCTGGTAAGCTATCCTGAGCTTTTGGTGAACCAGAGAAAATATAATAATAGTTTGTTAATTTTCTCCAACTGTGCTTTATCTGGAGGGAGTGCTATGGCTTGTATTATGTGCACTATTTTTGAGAAAAATAACAATTTTTATTAGTTGTAATCTGTCTTCAAATAATATCATGATTTTATTCAGTTTTAGAATTAGAGTTGCAATGGCTTCTAGTATTTTATTTAATTTATATTTCTTGCATATTCTGTTGTTATCATTGTAGCGATGCCTAAGTATACTAGAGTAACTTTGTTTACCAATAATGTTATTTCCTCTTATTTGTAAGTTATTTTTGTTTATAAGTAAGTATTTAAATTTTCTATTATTAAAATTTAGACCTGAGCAAGAATGACATTTTTAATGGTGAGGTCTAGTTGCTTCAGTGCTCATTATAAAAGTTAGAAAGAGACAATATGTTGTCTACAATAACATCATTTTGGAATAATAATTATTAATTAATTCTATATCCTTTATCTTTAGATTATTCATATATTTGCTAAGGTTTCAATGACTAAAGCAAACAATATGGGTCATGGGACATCCTTGTCTAGTTCCACTAGTTAATGTAATAGATTCTGAAGTATATAATCCTAATTTAACATATCCTTTATTATTCATGTATATGTTTTTAAATGGGAAATGAATTGTGAGGAGAAGTCAACTATTTCAAGAACTTTAAACTCCCTTATAAACAGAAACAGCCTGTAAAATGATTCAGGACTTCAACACACAAAGACCCATTATCCTATACTACCCCATCCCATATCTGGGGAATTAAGATATAATAGTGTCATATCCTGGATGTTATTGGCTAGGATTGTAAAGGCTCTTGTGCCATTAGCCTAGTAATCACCTATGAACCTATGACCCTATAAATAAATAGATCCAGTTTAAGGAATCAAATGTGTTTTAAATATCTAAGTTTCTTTCTGCTATTTATAATATCTGTGAGGGTTATTATTCTTTTTATATTATCATGTATCTACCTTGTATATAAAGCTGGTCTGATTCATATTAATTATTTGTGTTAAGGGTTCCTTTAATCTCTCAGTGCGTATTAACATAAGGATTATATAATCATTATTTAGGGCCTATAAGATTTTTTAATGATTAAAGAGTATTTCCAAGAGGGATGAATTGTTTTTGTATTTTGTATTTCTATAAGAGTTTTATGGAGCAATTGAGCTATACTAGGAGAAAATAGTTTATACAATTCTGAAGTTATTCCATTCATACCTCATGTTTTATTAGATTTAAGTTGTTTTATTTTTATTTAATACTTCTTTATACATAATTTATTTAAGTAAACTATCTTTAGTTGTGGGTGGGGCAGTCTTCCAGACTGCATTATCTAAATTTGCATCTAAATTAGATTCTACATATTTTAGTAGGAATTTCTAAATGTTTTTAAAATGTCTCAAATTTATGAATTTTGTTATTTTTAAAATGATTTATTTCTAAAATTTTCTAGATTATAGTGGCTCTTTTAGATAAATTATACATGTGTTTTGGTGACTTAGCATAAGAAGATGTTTTTAATTTCTCTACTGCTAAAGCTGTTTTATGAGACAGCAGTTCAGGATACTTTTTATTTAACTTCTCTTGTCTGTCTATTACAGTTTTATCATTATTTCCAAGTTTAGCCTTTTTTTCAATTGTAATTGAAGGCTGACTATTTCTGATTTCATCATTTTAATGTGTGCTTATAATAGGTTAAGGATTTACCAAAGATATATGCTTTTAATGGGTCCTACACCATTATTATATTAATTTCATATGTGTTATTTATTTTTGAGAAGAATTCAATCTTAGAATTTAACTAGGGTTGAAAATCTCTTAACTTTTTCATATAAGTCGGTATTCTAGTTATAAAATTAATTCTATTTATGGTTGTCTCTATTTTTTTTAAAATAAGAGCATTATGATCCAAAATGGAACATGGTATTATACTAAAATGTAATATATTTGAAGTTTTATTTTATAAGATTAATATTCTATGAGTTCTAGTTTAAGTACCATAATTAACCAAATACTGAGTGAAATTTAATGACTTATTATCTTTTAAATCAAAATATGTTTTAAGTTAAGATTGGTATCCAATGTTTAAGAGATCTAGCCCTTTCTTTTTGCAGTAGTGTCTAAGTAATTTAATATGCAATTGGAAGCGCCTCCTAATATTAAATGACCTTTAGTATTTTAATATTAATATCTAACTGTTTTAGCCAATATTATTCCCATTCCAGCAAACCATTAAAGCTTGATTAAGGTCCATATTCTGTTATTATACTTCATGTTTATAAGTGCTATAAGCCCACCCTCTTCCTCCTATTTGCATAATACATTTTTCTTCCATAAAATATGATTCCTTATCTTTTGCTTTTGAAAGTAGATTGAGATAGTATTTAAATTTAAGAATTGAAATAGATCAATTCTTTTCCTTGGATTATTTAATCCAGTAATGTTTAATAATACCAGTGTTAAGTCCGTAAATAAAAAATAAGATGTAAAATGCATTGGTATTGCTTTGTTTTTATGACTAACGGTTGTAATAAAATGTATAATAAAAAGTAAAAATGTAGGCATGGTGAAATATATATATATATATATATATATATATATATATATATATATATATATATATATGTGTGTGTGTGTGTGTGTGTGTGTGTGTGTGTGTGTGTGTGTGTGTGTGTGTATGTGTGTGTGTGTGTATAAAATAAATTTGAGTTTCTTGAATAATTTGGATCTCTGTATATATGGAATTTTATGAAATTCTAGTCTAGTAGTAAAAAATGTTTACTAGATTATCTTCAATCTTTCATGACTATGGCTCTGCGGTAGTTAAGAAAATCTAATTGGGGTATTACTGCTTAAAGTTTTATATATATATATATATATATATATATATATATATATATATATATATATATATATATATATATATATATATATATATATATATAATTTATAGAGAGAGCTCTATATAGTTTCTCCCTTCCCCCTTTCTTCTATCCTTTCTTCTTTTCCCCCATTGTTGTCATCTTTCCTTCTTTTTCATTGTTCTTTTCCTACTCCACTTACCTCCCCTTTTCTCAGTATTCATCTTCTCTCTTACTCTTGGTTACTCTGGCTACTTTTATGATTGAGAATCAAAGTTAAGTATTATCTAACATCAGTGGATAATCTATTAATTTTATAATGATCTATTTTATAAATATAGGATTTATGTTATAGTTCCTGCAAACATTTTGGTTCATTTCAACTTCATCTTTTCCCTCATGTTTCTGCCTTCATTTAACAGCTTTAGAAAGAGTAATTGTTGCCAATTTACATTAATTTTAATTTTGTAAATTACTATATATTTTATAATTGATCTATGTAGTGTAATGTTTGTAGTTTTCCAGATTTTAATAGTGTTAAGGAAATAAAAATTAGTTAAATAATTAAACAGTCTTGATAGAGTTTCAAAATTCATTAGAAATCACACGTGTATTAGACAGAACCAAAGTCAGTAATGTCTCCCTGAACAAATATATCCAGGTATTTCTATGAGAATATACAATGAAAATAACAAGTGTTATCTATCAGCCCACTTCCAGCATCCAATAAAAAGTTGTTTACTATCAAGATTTGTAAATGTAGTTATTCATTAGAACAGTACTTAATATCAAAAATGAAATATGTCAAACTCCTAAAAATAGGTTAGTTAAAACATTCTTCTCCCAACTCAGCATTAGCTATGTTATAATGGTAAAATGTTCTCATGAGAAACTAAAAGGAATGCAGTCTTTAGCCAACTAGCGAATACATTTTAATCTGTTCACATGTTCCAGATATCTAGCAGTTTCAGCAAAATTCATAAACATGCACAGACTATAATATGCATTTCTGGGCATGAACAGTTATGTTGTTTACTGCTTAAAAGAATCTGCTGCTGACATGGTTAAAAGTTTATTCATGCACACTGACCGCAAACTTCCTTCCTCTTTCTCTGACATGTGCAGTTCATTCTACACTACTCAACTTTCTTATTATTTATTTATTTTTTTTTTCCACCACAATAGTAAACTATGAGGAAAGCTATCTGTTTACCTGTACAGTTCTAGACTGCATATTAGCTGATCAGTCTACCTTCAATTTATTATGTATAAAAATTTTACTAAATTTTCTCTGGGTAAACCAGACATGTGAGCATGACAGAATCAAGTATGCTTAAAATGCACTATTCTTTGTGAGAAGCCATACATTATCAGTATGAAATACTTGTATATATACATATAATGGCATGGCCAACAGTAGATTGGGTTCCTTATCACATAATCATAGCTGTCAGATCATGGAATATCTTAGCAATCATCTTGCAGGCATGTCAATGTAGCCATCAAGTATTGTTTGTTTATCATATCCTTTCACTATGTTTATTTTTTAAGTTCTAATATGCTCATTAAATGCCTGTCTAGAAATATAAAATAAACAAATGTACCCATACAAACTCATTGTTTGGGTATCAACTAACCTTCTCACCACACCGTCAATCTCATTCAGTGCAAGAAATCTTGACAGCCAAAGACAATAAAATATCTTATCCAGTGCCCTGTAATTCAATGTCAAAGTTCAGTCAACTGCGAGCTCAGCACAAAAAAATCATGTCTCAACATTCCCATGACTTAGAAATTCAAATGTGTTCAAATCACTTCACCTTCAGGACTAAAGAGGAACCAAACACATTAACACATGGAAGTAATTATCAGAACTGCATTATATTATTTATACTGTTAATCAAGTTAAGTATTACATGTCATAGCATGATTCAGACCGCCCACACCATACTGCATTGATTATTTTATAACTAAGTTTCTGATTGGTCAGTATTGAATTTTGTATAAATTATCAATGTAACTTAAAAATATTCAGTTTGTCAGTATATTAATCTAAAATCTGAACTGGCAGTTAAAACTTGGTCAGGATGAGCATACTGATTGGATTAAGTTATTATTGTGTTTCTTTATTAACCTGCCTTGTCCAATCCATGACAGGATAACTTCAACCCTACTTCAGGAATTTTGAACATATGTGAAGCTTCCGGTTTGGAGAGTAGTAATGGGTTGTTTCAACTGGAAAATATCATGTACAATCAACCACAAGCTGTATAAGCATAAGCCAAGGACGGGAAAGGAGACCTTGTAAATATGGTTTATTTTAACAGACTCATGACTAATAAGATGTTAATTTGCATGTATTATCATTAAATCACTTTATATCTAAATGTAAATAGCTCTTCTCTCCCAAGACTCTACTTTTAACATATTGATAATAGAATATTTCCAATTATTTATGGCAGAAGAATATTTATGTTGTAAAGCACTGAGCACTTAACCATATTTGTTGGACATAAGAATACACTTTCCTTGTTTTTCAGAAGATGAATTACTTATCCAACTATCCTTAAGAAAGGTTCTATAGTAAATTAGTAAAGCAATAATAATGCAGTATATTTGTATGTTAATATAAATAAAATCATTAATGTTAAGTTTTTTTCTTTAACTATTTACTTTCCCATCTCCCTCTTTCTCTCAGCACCTCTTACCTGAAAAGAAAGAAAAAAGGAGGCAATTATGGATATGTTTGACAGACTATAATGTTAGAAGCAGTGTTGTTTAAAGTGTCCGAGCTATAAATTGATAAATTGTAGTTCCTGATCTGTCACTTCAATTGAGAGAGTTTATTTGGTTTGGATGAAGTACTTGTGGTTAGTTTCATTTTTTGCTTCTTTATCATATCATTCCAGGATGTTTTTTCCAAAGATCTCATCAAGGTGGGTGACATCCAGTGCACCTCTTCTGTGCTTTGTAGGATATTATTAGATTTGATGTATGAGGTTGCCCCTTCAATATTATTGAATGCCCTTGTTCCAGAAGGTAGATGACATTTTATTTTTGCTGTAAAGATTATGTAAGCTCTAAGTCCTTTTTGTTTGAGGGCTTTAACTGATGGCCAGTATTTTTTCCTCAGTTCAATGTTTTCTGTTGAATAGTCATTATCAAATCTTATATGATTTCTGGCCAAATTATAGAGGTGCCTTCTCCCATGCTGTTTTGAATAAGAATTCTTGGTAAATGATAAATATTTTAAAACTATAGATCTTGGAGATGTTTTATTATTCATTATATACTGCAGTGAAGCCGTACTAATTTCAACCAAGACATTTTTATTGACCATCTAAAATCTATCATCTGGAACATACTAAAAACCCTTCCCCTAGATGAAGCGGTTGAATTTTTTAATTCAGTCTTCCTAAAAGTCCTAAACTATCATGCTCCTCTGTGCTGTAAAAAGAGTATAAACAAAAACTTGTATCTGGCTCTCAAAATATACCAAGCAGGCCATGGTCTTAAGAGACAAAACCTGGAAAAAAATGGCATACAACTACCAGTCCCTCTGACCTCCAACAGTACAGGCACCATTGCAACAAAGTCAAACGCCTAGTTATCAATGACAAAAAGAATCATTATATTAAATTGCAGCATAATTTCAAACAAAACCCAAAGAAATTCTGGGCCTCAATATCCACACTTATAAACCCTGGGTCTAAAAGTAATTCCTGCCCACACCCCGAAAAACATCCCTAGAAATTGCCAAATCTTTAATACATACTTTGTTGAAACTATAGCCAAACGAACTGCCGCATTCCCATCCCACCTACTCAAACTAACCACACCACCACCTACAACCACCCAGAAGATACACCCACTACCATATTTTCTCTCTCTTCAATCCCAACATCTACTATAAATAAACTCCAGCTTAAACTGAAACCAGTAAGTAATGCCCTGACAACCTACCCTCAGAATATCTAAAAATGTCAGCTCCAGTCATCTCCTACCCCATTAGCATACTCCTAAGCAGGTCAATACAGGAATCCTATATGCCCACCATCTGGAAGAAAGCCTACATTCTTCCCCTACATAACGGTGGTAATAATACCGATACCTCAAACTTCCACCCCATAGCTATATTATCCCCAATCTCTAAAATCTTAGAGAAATGCATACACTCCCAGCTCCAGCAATACCTCTTAAACAACAATCTTCCTTCTTCCTGTCAACATGGTTTCCTCCCCACTCATAGTACTACCACTGCTCTTCTATCCTTTACAAATACTGTTAACCAAGCATGCAATGAAGGGAATTTTGTCTCCTCTCTCTTCCTGGATTTGCCAAAGGCATTCAACACCATTTTCCACTCCCTACTGCTCTCCAAGCTTTCAGCTCTGAACCTGTCCCCACCAACTCTGCTGTGGTTTTCCAACTACCTATCCAATAGAAAAAATCCACTAGATGGCTCGAATCTACCTCACCATTCCTTGACACCCCTACAGGAGTTCTTCAAGGATCCATATTAGGCCCTCTGCTTTGCAGTATTTTTATTAACGGCTTTCACTCTTGTGTCCCTAACAACTCAGTTATTCAATATGCAGATGACTCAACTATAATTTCCTCCTCCAAAACCATACCTGAACTACTCTCATACACACAGCAAGCATTCTCCTCTATAGAAAGCTGGATGACTAACAATCATCTCGCACTCAATCCAAACAAAACCAAACTTCTTCTCTTCTCCCCTAAAAAAACACTACTATAAATAAACCAGATTTCAACATCTATGCATTAAACAAAACCACCCTAGAAATCATCACACACACTAAACTGCTAGGCGTTATCAGAGACGAAAGCTTAACATTTGACTAGCACATCCACAATAACATAAAAGGGACCCATCAGAAGTTAGAAACCCTCTACAGGCATAAAAACTTCCTCAGCCCTACTACCAAAAAACCCTTGCCACTACCTTTCTACTACCCTCCTTACTATATGGTGCTCCCTCCTCACTAACATTTGCACAGCCCTAAACAATAAAATGGAAACCTGTTACAACAAAATAGCAAAGTTTGCAACTAATGCCACCTACTCTTCCCATCACTGTTCCTCACTGCACACACTCAAATGGCTTGAGCTACCTCAATACCTCACTCACAAACAACTCTTAATAGCCCATAAAATTATCTATAAACCCATTGACTGTCCAGCCCTTACCGCCACCTTAACTCAATACCACCCAAACAGGCCACTTAGATCACAAAATGAAACCGTATTACTCGTCTGAAAACCTGCACTCCCTGCCAGACACATACTCTACTCTTTCTGTATTGCCAAACTCTGGAACTCACTCCCTACATCACTCAGAGCCACCAGTACTGCCAGGATCTTCAAAGATGGCCTCCATTCACATCTAGTTACCCAGTAGCAATGCTCCTGCTCCACACCCCACATTACCTGATCCATTCCATACTGCCCTATTAGCAAAATTGTAACCATACCCCTTATAACTGTTTTTCCCCTGCTATGTCTGCCAGACTGTTATGATACTCATTTATGCAACTATTTCATAGTCTGTCATTACTGCTATAACTTCAAAAATACACAATGCCTGCATTTTTTTATTTGCTTTAACCATATTATATTTTATAGCCTCATTCTGTTAACCTAACTGTCTGCCTGAACCCGTTGTATCATCCTGTAAACTAACTGTATATCCAAATCTGTTGTAAAGAAAAATATTTTCTGTTTATTTGTTGTAAAGAAATATATGTTTTGATTATTTGTTTAATAAATATCTAGTTGGAGCTTTTCTCCCCAGGCCTCCACTGAAAATGGGCTCACTCCGGCCCAGTGGACACTCCTGGTAAACAAATGTAAAATAAAATAAATAATTAGGTACTGGCTTACCTATGCCTCTGTGTGCCCTTTCTATATCATAAGATAGTCATTTTTGTAGATTAAAGAATGTGGGAATCCAGGTTGAAAGAAAAAATATTATATCTTCTTCATCAGTTTTCTCTGGCAACCCAAGGGTTCTTATATTGCATCTTCCTTCTCTGATTTCCAAGTCATCCAGCTTGTTTAGTACCAGGTATCTTGTTTTAGTAGGTATTCTGTTTGTGTTACTTCTTTAAACCTTCCTTATACGTCACTTATAGTAGTTTCTATATCTGTGATTTTAGTTTGATATTGCTGAAGCATTTCTTTGAAGATATCAATTTGTTTTAAGCTGTTTTCTCTCATATTTTCTAGATTTCAGTAGAAACCATCCGCTTTCAATGACAAATCTTGTAGTGTGGAAGTGATTTGTTGTAAATCTTTCTTCAGGGAGGAGTGTAAGTGTGGGAGTTTTAATTAGTCATCTCTTCTATTTGCCAGCAATTCTCCAGAATTGTTTGACAGGAACATGTAGAAGTAAATCTACCAAATTCAAATATAAGTAACTCCAATTGCTTCTGAAATTTTTGAGTATTTTCAAATATACTGCAGAGCTCTGAAATAATAATGCTTTCACTTAGTCATTTAGGCTCTGCCCCCAAGTCATATCTTTTCACTTCAATAGTATTCACAAACTGCAAACCTTTGATTAGTATCCACAAATGTATTATCTTTATGTTTCTATTCAACAACTGCAATTTCTTTTAAGCACACTTATGTTAGCCTTTATACTTATTGAAAAACTTTCTACAATCAGAGCAATGTTTCTTGTCATGCCTATAAACATGCCTCATGCAGGAGATATGTTTAGTTACAGAAACATCAATCCTGTCTTCATTTTTCTATAATGCATTGTCACTTGACACACTTTTTTATAACCATTACTAGCAACATATCTTGCTTTGTCTCATTGTGGAATTTTGTTTGACTCACGTTTTATATTATGAACATTCATTTTCTCATTGAATCATTTTACTTGATCTACACATGCCCACAACTCCTGATAATATCAGGTCTATTTTTTTCATTCAACTCTTTATTTCATGTTTTTATGCACACACTACTCTGTCTCTTAATAGCAGATTATGCAGGTCACCAAATTCAGCTTTATTCTTTAGTACATATGCATGAATATCTGTAGTTCCCATAGGTTCTTGCACCTTCTAGGGAGCAAAACATGAAGAAATGACCTCTTCCTTCTTTGCTTGCACCAGTTCTTGAATTTCTGTCTTAGTGTTGCTGTCTTGCCATTTCCCTCTTCAGGAAAAGTAAAAGTATTAAATATCTTTAAGGATTCCTGTCCACTGACATCCAGAAATATAGTTCACTGTACCATTTTTTGCTTCTTATCTAATGTAAGTGCACTGTAGTATAAAGACAGGTATTCAGAAACATTATTTGTCTGGCCTTATAGGTTCATAGGTTCACAGGTACATACTAGGCCACCTGCCCTTGTAGGCCATTTTAAGCCTGGCCAGTTTCCCTTTTTGTGCTCAAATTAACCCATCAGATTTGGTGTTAGATTGGCTAAACTCATCCCATGGTCGATAATTATATATTACTGGGATCACACCATAGATAATTTGAGGGCACACAATTATGGATAAAGCATTTAGGTGTTGCCTCCGTCTTTTAATAGTACAAGGGGTAGTACTGGGATAAATTTTCTATTTCCCATCCATAGACCCAGTTGTAGTTGTGTTTTAATATTAGTAGAGATGATCTTTTTTTTTTTTTTTTTTTTTTTTTTTTTTATGTCAGTGGAGAATCTGTTCCAAAGCAGCAGTATCCTCTGTGAGCTATACCTGTCCCTCCAAACTATTTTGTTGACATTGGAGAAGAGGTTTATATTCCTAGAACAAGTATAATACCAACATAAAGTGATCAAAGTGATGTACTGCAGCCTGTAGCTAATTAACAATGCAATTACAGCCAGTCTGCATGTTGGAAATAAACTAAGTAGAAAATGCTCCAGTACAATAAAAACCAACATTGTGCAGTAACAGTCATGTGATCCCAAATGTGCACAACATCATCCTTCTAGCATGCTTGCAACAATCAACATTCATATGCACAACATTCTGTTGCAATAAGTACAGCTGAGAGCTGTAATAAGGGCTTCATATCAAATATCTTTCTATTTTATTGTTACAAAATGATAAGGAATTCAGTGTATAGAACAATCAGTAAGGTGAGTGAGCAAGCAAAGGAATACACAGAAGGGCAAGAGGAAAGAATATCTGGGATGGGGTGAGGAAACGGTATTTTCTTTCTTTGTGTGACAGATGCCCATGATCCTTTTTTCAAAGAAGAATAGAGAAGAAGATAGTAAGCTGAAAGCATGAACAGGAGAGAGTGTATGAAGGTGGTAGCAGGACAGACCAACAAATTCAAAACACATACAAGGACCAACAGGGAATGTATTGACACAAATGGGGGAACACAAAACAGAGGCATAGATGGTGTTAGAGGATCACATATTGTGGAGGAAGTGAAAAGGATGGAAGGGAAATGTTATGACTGGGGATAAGATGGGGGGCAGGTTACAACTGTGCTGCCCAGAGCCACACCCAGCAAAATGTCTGTAACATCTGTGACTGCACGTTTGGGCAAGCCTAGCTACTGGTGGCTTGACAGGCAGGGGCAGGCAGTGATGCAGCATTTCTAGTCACAGAATGATGTTCTCTATATGGCTAATGCAAGACTCAAGCCACTAGTCTACTAGTGCTATCACCAAATCCTCCCGCTCCTGCCAAGCATCCCCTGATGGAGAACCTACACCATCCATCAGTAACAGATCATTAGCTGTCATCATAGACCCCTTCAGGTCACCTCCCACTGGGTGAACTTGTCAACTTGCAGAGAGACAGGACTGGAGCCAGTAGGACACCAGGCAGATGAAAACAGGGCAGGTTGATGGTGTGATGACCCCTGCTGCATCACAGACATAGCTGTGGCTAACACTGAATAAAACAGTAACAGAAATAAAGAGAAAGAATATAAACAAAGACAACAAACAAATAGACAGAGTAACACTGCTTGCTGTAAACATTCCTGGAGAAATGTTGTTAGGCATTCAGTGCAAATGTATACTCTTGATTGACTGAAAAGTACTTTTGCAGGCAGTGTGTCATAAAATGCAGGATGCCATGGTGCCTAAGCAGCCCCCCTGTGTTTATCCCATGCGTATATGTAAAGGAGAACATTGCATGTAATGTAATGAGTAATCACAAGAGACATGGAAAGTAGGCCAAGACACCTCCAGTGACATGTGTGCCCAAGGACATACGACAACTTCGGAAACGATGTACTAGACTGTGACTTGGAGGGCAGCAGGGAGGCCATGCAATGGGGACACAGCTTTAGACAGCAAAACTGTAGTATAAACATTGGACACAAACAATGGTTGGCAGTCTCATAATATAACATATACCAGTCACCAGTACATGACAAAGTACAGTCCTCTGATCTATGCTCAGAATATGCACCAGGTATAACTGGCACTAGCAAAGTGCTTCAGCAGTGTATACTTACCCCTTCATCTGGAGAACCTTTCCATCTGTCTCTATAGCAGCTGAAAAAAAAGATAAGAAATGTTGGATCCTGAGAGGTATTGTTCTGACTTGTGAAAAGCATGAGACAATAGGTTCTGAATAATTCTAGCACATTATTGAAGAAACAGTCCATTCTGTTAAGGACCAGTATTTACATCTTACAGCTGTGTGCTAGCATTGGGATTTCACACTGTGTTACTTTTCAGTTTCATCGTTTCTAAAGGAGTAAAAAACATTAATGTGTCCATTGCAAAGACACACGTCCCTTTTCAATAAGTCAACTAAAGTCAAGATTTCAAACCAGAGAAGCTGAACTTTAAGTTAGGTCTTCTCAGTGTCAGATGTCTATAATCATTTTTAGTTGTAAATTTAATTGTGGTGTCCTGACAGAGCATTAGAGTTATAAAAGTATGTAGATCCTAGCATTTGTAAGAATGTCATTATTGTAGCTGATTATCTTCCAATAATAACAGAAATGTACAATGCAAGCGTACATGTACGAGTTGCCTACTGTTGTGCAAGACAGCAGTTTCCTTCAAGCTTTGTCTAATAAATATGTACCACTTTCAGAGTAACATATTTACCTTTTCATTCTTGCTTTGGCCTTGTAATTAGAACATAATATGGCTGTGATGTCTGCATACACAGTATGAATTAAAAGTAAAGTTCTGTTTAGTGCCTTCTAACATAAGGCTATAGGGAGAGTCCTAATGCAAGCAAAAACATTATTTGAGATAAAATACAATGCCTTTCTTCATTTCTAAGTATTAAAGCATTGCATCTTGCAGTTCAGTGTACCAGACAGCCACCTGTCTCTCTCCATCTGTTTATTTTCTTTCTTCGGTATCACTGGTGACATTTGCATTGATTGTGCCACTTGCAGAGGAATTTCTCTACTTAACAGAAACTAACAGTCTCAGCTGACTTCATCAGCTTTCAAGGAGCGCCTGTCAATTTTACTGAATAATTAATGGAACTCTTTAGACTTAAAGATAAAGAATTCTCCTTTGGCATTTTTGAAGTACTTCATAATAACATAAACTGCAACCTTTCTGCAAACAGAATTCATTTATTAAAGAGAAACAAGAAAATGTTGCTGCCTGTCTTAATTTAAAGCTTATTAACCAGCACTTCTCAATGTGCTGCATTTTTATGCGCCTTAACAGTTTTGTGAAACTATGTAATACCTTAAACAAAGGAAATAAAAATAAACAGACTCTCAAATAACAGTTAATGGAATCTTTAAGTTTGTGCCGAGTTTTTGCTTTTTGACCTAGTTGTGCCACTCATATGCAGAATGTCATTCAAGTTGTCCCGATTAGTGCAAAGATAATGAAATTCTCTTTGAAGAAGTCCTCAGTAGAAAGCTGCAGAACTACAGATTACCCAGACAGATCAGGTTCTGTTTTATATTTTCAAATTAGAAAATGATTAACCAGCATTGTTTTCCCCCCTTTATTAGGCAGATATATTTGGATATACTAATCATGGTAATTTGTCATTCCTTTGCTTAAGGCAGTCCAGGAACAGGTTCACACCAGTAATGTGCTTTGTACCAGGCTTGTTATCTGTCATTAAGTGTGAGCAATAATATACGAAAGGTGATTTACCTGTAAGCTGCATTGTCTGTCAGCACGAGTCCTTGGGGGGGGGGGTGTGACCAAGGTATACCATTTTTAAGTGAGCGGAGCACATACGCTCTCCAGATTAGTCACCACACCAAAGGAAGACTTGCCCAATGGAGCCAACTAGCAGAAACCAAATGGGTAAGTATTGTTCACCATGATGGGCTTTCATGGTTGTGGTGACTAGGTAGTCACATTTGCAGGTGATGGGGAGGGGTCTTTTCTTTCAAATAAAAAAAAAAATGAGAGAAAATAAATATTGCATGGGTTTTGGTGAGTTGCCAGTCACCATGTGGATGACTGGGGGAGCTACTTTATTTATTTTAATACATATAAAAAAATAACAGGCAGGGAATGTCACACTGTAGGGGCCCTATTGTGTTTCAGTGACTTGTTAGTCACCTTGGGATTATCTGGGGGTTTAGTGATACCTCTCAACTGTTCAGAATTTTGCATAATGTACAGATTTTGCCTATTCCTCACAAAGTTGCTGTTTTCTAGATTTTATTTTGGCAAACCAATAAGGATTAATTCACTAAATAATGAGTTCCTATTTCATATCCTTTACAAAATGCATGGTAACACATAGGGCAAGATTCACGAAGGCTTGCATGGAGTGTAAGAGACGTGTAACACTCCATGCAAGCCTCGCGATCCAGGAACAGCCCTAAACTCTGTGTAAGAGACCAGATAAAACGTCTCTTACACGGACTGGGCGTGGATATGGTAAATACCTCACTTGCAGCCGAAAGATATGCAAATGAGGTATATTAGCGATCCACGAAGCAGAAACCAGCCCGTGTAAGGGACGTTTTAGCTGCAGAAATGTACTCAGTTGACAACTGAGTACGTTTCTGCAAAAATCACACCGGAGCCATGTCAGCTCCAAATAAAGGGTGCATATATGTCAGGCAGCATGCCAATGGCCAAATATGTGGCCATTGGCAAGGTAACCCGATGCAAAAATTATGAAAATATATATATTTTTTTCCGGCAATGTTTAAACGCAGCACAGCCCAGCGCAAACGGGCTGCGCTGTATAAAACATAAAAATGAAGGTTATAAACCCACAAATGTGGGTTTCATGCAATACATGGAATGACAATGCAGGGACCAGCAGACCAAAAACAACATGGCCACCGGGTAGTGGTTGCTAAGGGGGGAAGCTGAGTCTAAGACATGTAACTAAGCATTAGTAGGCAGTCTCATGTAAATGAGGGTTAGGATACTGAATCCCACAGTCACATAGCAAATAAGCACAGTCTGAGTAGTGTAAGAGATACATAAGGGGGAGGAATAGAGTAGGAGATAGGTGACATCACAGGGGGAATGGTAGAAAGAAATGCAGTTCATTGGAGGTCGGTGTAACATGGCAGATGACAGACACAGATCAGGGAAAGAGGAGTGCCACAAGATAAGCATGGGAAAGTCAAGAAATGGAAGGTGTACACTGTTACTTATACCAAAGTTTCTTGCTGGTCATGCATGTGCACGTGTGCACACCATGAAGCACGAGTAGGGCAGTGTGTGCGCGTGTAAGGCAGACTGAGCATGTGGGAGTGTGTTGGTAGATGTTTAACACTGTTTGCGCTGGTGTGCACGTGTTTTAACCCAAATAGGCAGATCCTGAACCATGTAAGCATGTGTGCACGCATGTAAGCCACTGTGAGCATGTTTCTGCTGGTATGCATGCTGCTCCCCCCTGAGGAAACAGAAAGGAAAAAGGAAGCAACAGAATTAGTAGGAAGCTAGAAGGGAATACTGCTGGAGCTAGCAGGTGAAAACAATTAGAAGCAGGCAATTACACAGGCAGAATAGTAGCCCAGCCCAGCACTTAAAACTCTGCAAACAGCAGTGCAGGATGTTTCTCTCAAGAGACACTGCAAGACAGGAGTAAGCTATTAGAAGTGAAACCTGAAAAAGCTTAACTCAGAGCAGAAATATTAGGGGCTGCCATAGCTGTCATAATGAGACATAGGCGACTTGCTGAGGGTGGTGTCAATGCAGATGGTGCCAGACAACCCACAGTGAGGATACAGAGAACAGTGTACAGGCCCAGGGTCACCTACCACGGGTTACATGAGCTGGAGATAGTAGAGCGCTATGGAGTGGACAGAGAGCTCCTGCAGCAAATAGTTGAGCTGTTCAGGCCACGCCTCACACACAGAACCAACAGAGGGGAACCCATCCCAGTGGAAACCAAGGTATGTGTTGGCCTAAGAATACTAGCAACAGGTACCTTCCAAAGACCAACTGGTGATATGATGGGGATATCACAGGCATCAGCCTCCAGGGTATTGCACCAGTTCCTGGATGCCATGTCAGCACATGTCAGTGATCATGTATATTTCCCAAATGCCCATGAGGTATTGGCCAGCAATATGTGTCTCTTCCAGCAAATACCCTGAGGTAGTGGGTGCAATAGACTGCACGCTCATACGGATCAAAGCACCAGCCGGTGAGCGGGGTAGGGCCTACATTAACTGCAAGGGCTTCCCCTCCATCAACTGCCAAGTCATGTGTGATGCCCAGGGCATAATAATGAATGTGTGTGCTGGCTGCCCTGGGAGCTACCATGATTCCCACATCTGGCATTTGACGCAGCTGTACCAGACATTTGCCAATGGGGACATCCCACATGGACACCTAGTGGGGGATGCAGGTTATGCACTGGAGCCGTGGCTGATGACACCCATCAGAAATGCACACACACCTCAACAAGAATGCCATAATGAGGCACATGCACAAACACGTAATGTAATAGAGCGTGTGTTTGGGCTGCTCAAGTCACAGTTCCGGTGTCTGGACACATCTGGTGGAGCCTTGCAGTACACACCAACTACATGTACCCAAATTGTCATGGTATGTGCTATGCTACATAATATGATCTTGCGAAAACAGCTGCAGCAGGACCAGCATAGGGCTGGGCCAAACAGCCCCCCCACCATTGCCAAGGCCATCACAGGCAGAGCATGACTTGGAGGAGGAACAACCTGAGCCTGCCCCAGTAGGCAGAAGGAGGCATGCCCAGTATGCCCTGGCCTTGGCAAAGAGACAACGCATAGCACATACACTGGCTCAGTAGGAACCCTGGGAATGATACCCCCTCTGACTCACTCAAATAATAACAGGGATGCCTAAAATGACATGACGTGCTCACAAACATGTAAAGGGAATGTAATATGCGCATCCGACAGAGGCAGCCCTGCAGCACCACCTGAGGCATGAATGCCATGTGTTAAGCAATGTAACACCATCTAGTATATGCAAACATGAAGACCCAACACATAGTACACAAAGCTGGTGTGCCAAACAGTCACAGGCCAGAAGGAGAAACAACATGCCTGATACAGTTGTAATAGGTGTCTGTATAGGCAGACACACTGCTGTCCCACTCACCAGACTGAACAAGGGAAAGGGTACAGAAAGCTGCCTGTAGGCTGCCACAATATGCCACATAACACAAGTACGCAGGTCACCCCAAAGCAAGCAGAAATATGATGCACTCATTGTCCATGCTGGTGTGAATGACCTGAGATGTACCTCCCTGGACTACATGAAAAGAGACATGGATGAGCTCTCTGAGTATGTACCCCAGGTATGACACTGGCCATTTGCAGCATCCAACCCTCACCAAGAATGATGCCACAGTACAAACACAGAATGATCATCTTTAACAGGTGGCACAGTTACAGCTGTCAGTCCAAGAGGGTCTAATGTCTGTCTGCTTGAGATGTCATGCATGACAAGCCATGCTGCTGTTCCAGGGATGGCTTGCACCCATTACCCCTGGGCGTCTGGATACTGGATAAGTCCTTTGCCACCTCCATAGAGCCATATGTAGGCAAGGCCAAAAGGACTACCCACCACCCTAGAAAACATAAGTGGTAAGAAACATAAGGGTAATGCTGACCAATGCCAGATGTGTAAACTGCAATATGCATGCCCCTGAGGCACTTCCCAGTATGGAGAACATCGATGTCTGTGCAGTGACAGAAGCCTGCTGCAAGCCTACTGATAGCACACCAGCACTACCAGGTTATACCACATATCATGCGTTATGGCCCCAACACCTGGACCAAAACACCAAAGGAGGGGGAGTATCCATATGCAACACAGACACCCATACGGCCAGGTAACTGACAATGCACAAAGCAGCGGAGACCACCCATGTGCACCTAAGTGTAGTCAAAACTGCTGTACAGTCTGTAGCATGCGACAGACCACACTCTCACACACAAGAACTCCACCCAGACATCCTGAAGACACTGGACAGTATGAATGTCCCACCAAATACCAGACAAGGTACTCACAAATTACCACATAGGTGGTAAACCATTATGTATGCAAGGAGTAATCAGGGACCTAGGGACACAAGTCGACAGTAATCTGTCATGTGACACTCACAATGCCAATGTGGCTAGGAAGATTGTCGATATTGGACACCGTATCATAAAAGGATTCACATCTACATCAACAGAGGTCACTGTGCCCCTGTACTGTTCCCTTATCAGACCCATAATCTAGTACAATGACTCATATGGGATGTACTGTTCGTGACACCTGCAGCGGTTTGGAAGACCTCAAAGGTACCCCACCAAGAGGATAAAGGGTGTCAAATATATGTCATATGCTGCCTGGCTGTAGACACCCCAGCTGAATGCAGTCACAGACTGCCTACACAGAGGCATTGTATGTCTGTTGTACAAGGCCATGTCCAACACAGGAGTAATGGACATGCTCCACCACAGGAAATCAAAGCCATTGGAGCTGTGAGAGTGACAGATGTCAGCCTCAACACATAATGAAATAGGATGTGCTGGAGGGACAGATACATAACCCAGAGGCTCCCCACACCCAGAAACAGGATCCCAATCCATGTTAGGCAGAGCCCCTCACTGACACCCCTCAACAGGAATATTGCCAAGTGGATGGATGATCGTACATGTATACTGGGGGTCTTCACTGTGTCACGACCAGACAGAGGCACAGTAAAGAAAATCATAAATGGCCATAATAGTCACATAGCAAGGGGCGGCGAAAGACACATACACTCTGGCTTGGCTTACTAATGCCCTAGGGTGGATAGCCTAGTATGAACCCATGAACCTATGAAGATACAAATTGTACAGGACACTAAGGATAATCACAAGGCTTACTTAACTAATGGTAGGAACCATGTTGGGAATCCACAGATATGCTCTGAATCACACAGATATTACAAACAACATACCAAACACACACACATATTGCCAACATACAACCTGACAGGTGCAGTGCAAACCCCACCCCCCCAGAATGCAAAATATCTATCCCAGCAGACTGCTGGTCCCCTGACATTGTAGATGCTGAGGTAGCAGCCATTGTCTGCAAAGCAAAACACACAGCAGCAAAGGTATGTGATGGTGTCCTGGGCTGAGGCCAACATGGACTCCAAGAATAATGGAATGCCAAATCACACTACTGCCCAATGTCAGCCTTACCACAGGATATGTACCCAAAGAGCAGTGTACAACAACAGTGGTCCTTCACAACAAAGGTGTTGCCTGAATGGATACTGCAAACTACCACCCCAGGATCCTGACAAGCTTGGTCTGCACAGCTATGGAAAGGATCAGTATGTACCCCAGACATAAAGCTATCGTGGACCTACTGATACCAGACCCTACACAGTGTGACTGTCATAACTGCAGATCCTGCTCCTAAACATGTTTGACCCATTTGAAACAATCATTAAGGTCATTGATGAGGGCAATGTGGTCCACACAGCGTAGCTGGACCATGCATATGCTTCCAGACAATACCCTATGAGTTCAGTATGGATATGTTCATCAGCTTAAATATATACCCCTATGTCAGTAGAAGGGTTGCAAACCAGACCAAGGACAGAACTGACATGGTCAGACATGCTGCATCCATGTCAGACTACAA
This sequence comes from Protopterus annectens, assembly GCF_019279795.1. Taxonomy (NCBI): domain Eukaryota; kingdom Metazoa; phylum Chordata; order Ceratodontiformes; family Protopteridae; genus Protopterus; species Protopterus annectens. Next base: position 1,457,092,477 of record NC_056739.1, read on the forward strand.
AGCAGATATGAGTGGCATCCCACAAGGCTTGGTCCTGGGACCCCCCCCGTTCTGTATATATGTCCCATAGGTACAGGCCAACATGGAAGGACTGTGACTGAACATGTATGCAGAGGAGTACAAACAGCCCACCATATCCGACCCCCAGCTGACACAAGCAACCCACAAAAGGGCCACCTAGAAACAGACAACTGGAGCCATAGCCATGTCAGCAAGCTAATTGCAGAACTGTGTATAGACAACCACCATGGATATACAGTAAGTGCCCACAAATTACCACACAGGTGTTAACCTATTACATACCTAACATGTAATGAGAGACCTGGGGACACAAGGTGATAGATATCCTGCACTGGACAAACATGTGGCTGTAGTGTTCGCAGAAACATACCATATACCCACCCAATCATGAAGGTTGTCAGATGTAGATAAGGGGAGGTCACTGTGGCTCTGCAGTCATCCTTCATCAGTGTCACAATTGACTACAATAGCCCCTGTGGGATATACCTCAGCAGACACCTCCATCAACTGTAAAGTCCACAACAGTACCCCACCAGGAGTAGCAAAGAGCATGAACAGATGCCATGTGTTGCCTGAGTAAACAAACTGCAGCTCCACACACTGCCATTCTGCCCAGCCAGAGGCAAGCTGTGCCTGATGTATGAAGCCATGTCCAAGCTGGAATCAATGAACATGCTGCACCTTGTACAATCTGAATGGCAGTGAGCTATGCACATGAGAGACCTGAACCCCAGCACTGACATACATAGGACAAGCTGTACAGAATGATCCATAACACAGAAGGCACCCCCACTCTTGAGTAAACTCCGGGTACAGGTTAGCCAGAGAGTCACCTATCGACACCCCTCAAGAGGAATCTCGATGAGTGGATGGGAGATGGTAGGTTAACCCTGGGTATCACTGTTATGTCAGAGGTAGACGGAGGCACAGTATACTAACCATGACATATGTCATGGCAAACTCCAGTTACAATGTGTGTCAAAGGACAAACACACCCTGTGACTAGCATCAGAAAGGCCTAGGGAACATCGCTAGTGTTTGCCAATGTCCACCTATGTTGTGGAATACACTACCAATGTTGGACGAGCCTGGTGTAGGTAGTCCATATCTGAACATAATGCAACATGGTCATATGTGCACAACTGGCCCCTACACAGTCTATTGTGCTCACTATGAAGATGTCAAGCAGTGATAGGACTAAAGCCCAGGATACTGTCCACCACAGTGAAAGTACTGAACCAGTACACTATACGGTACTACAGTGTTAGGTCATTATGAAAGTATGTTGACAACTGTCTGCAAAGTATCCCATGCAATCCCTGCAGGCACAGTATAATCCCTGTTGTGGCAGACATGAAGCAGTTGGCCAGTTAGTACACAACATGACACCCAACACACAACCATAAATGTGAGATATTGTTGAAGTTCACACACACCCAAATATGTGGTGGACTTCAGAGTGCAACATATGGAAAGCTCACACTGGGCATGCTCGCACACTTTGATAAATGAGGCATATGTCAGACAACATGCCATGGAAAGGCTGAACTGGGCATGCTCACACACTTAGGCCATATCTCCGTTTAGCAGTTGGCCACACATATCTGGTATTTGTGCGTGTCATTCCAGGAACCAACCACAACACAGCAATCTGCCCAGTGCACACAGTAAATGACTACAGAGACATAAGTGATATAGTGGATCGCCATCATATGCAAACATCTTCCACAGATACACAAGTTGTTCATAGGAACAGGGAATGCTATGGCAATAAAGACCTGCAAACAGTAGAACAGCACAACAAATATTGTGCATCTGACAATTAAACATATGGGTGTAGAGGTCAATACTAGGCTTGTTGCCCTAGGGAATGACAGCTTAGCCAGAGTGTGCTTGGCATCTGCATCCCCAGTACAGTAGGCTACTGTGCCACTGTAAAGTAGGTCACATAAGGCAACGTGTGAGGCTAGTGAGCTGTGCCTCTGTCAAGCAGGGGCACAGTGGAGATCCCAGGGTTTGAATGTGCTAAGCCACAGCCATGTTGTTGGTGTGTGCTGGAAGAGGGTTGCTGAGGACCTCTAACAGTAAGTGGCCATCAATAACAGACTGAGGGGAGCCCTATCTGCATTGTCTGGACAATGCCACTGTCAACACTGTGTTGTGATGATTATGTGGGAATGAAGTGTTGTGCCAGAACTGTTCACTGATGTTCTCCCTCTGTGGGCTACAGCTCTGCAATGTATTAGCTCACTCTGTCTGTTGGACGGCTCATATATGGCTGGTGTACACCTGACAGGTGTCTTGTTGTGGAGCAGTCATGGGTATATGTGGGATAGCATGATCAATGCAAACCTTACACATGCTCATAGAATGCAATTGTCAAGGATTATGCTGAGTGGCCAGTATAGTCCCCCAGCATGGGTCCTTTGAAGTCGTCCACCCCAGTCTTCACAAGTGTAGAGTCTGCTTGTGCTAAATACAGTTTGTGTGCAGTGACAACCTTGCCTGGGGGTGGGGATGGGATATGAATGTCCAGGGAAAGGTGGGTATGGTCAGATATGAACAATGGTGGTCTACCTCTGGTGTGGAACAGTGAGTACCCATGTTGCAGATGGACAGGTGCAATATGTATTCCCCCATGTGGCTGTGGTGTGTGGTTCTGCCATAGCACATGGACCCACAAATTGTAGTGGCTGTAGGGTAAAGTGGTAAAGGCCTGAGTAGTTCTCACACACAATATGCCTGTACCTGATGTTAACAACTGGAATGGTGTATGTGAACACCTGCATATCCCGGCACTGTTCCCAGGGAAGCTAAGTGTGTGTCCTGGATGTGGGAGTGGTGTTCTGGACTGGTTGTGTTGTGTGTTACAGGTCCTGTGGTCATGAAGCATGGTATAGAACATAACCTGCCAGTGCGATGTGCATATCTGACCCTGACGTAGGTGGCTGCAAATGCATATATATGCTATCCCCACCTGACAGGTAGTACTAGATGTACATACCTCTGTAGAAATAAAGATGTCAGCACCCTATAAATACTGCAGGTGCAGCCCAGTTGCCCAGTAATTCGTTAGCGCTCTGCTAATGCGCCTCAAGTGTCATAATATAGGTAGGTAGGAGTTCGAACCATGCAATTGCTCAGTGTGTGTGTGTGTGTGTGTGTGTGTGTGTGTGTGTGTGTGTGTGTGTGTGTGTGTGTGTGTGTGTGAGGAAGATGTCCCTTTTGGCAACTGTGAAAGCACTCTACAGGATGCACATTCCCCTATCTAAGCACAGATGATGTCAGCACCCTATAAGTACAGCAGGAGAAGGGAAACCTCCCAGTAATTAGAATAGCACACTCTGCAAATGCATCTGTCACAAGTGTCATAACATAGTTAGGTAGAGGTTTGAATCCTGCAACTGCCCAGTGTGTGTGGAAGGGGGTTAGTGTGTGTGCAAGTCTGTGTGAGAGCGATGTCCCTTTTGGCAACTGTGAAAGCACTCTACAGGATGCACATTCCCCTATCTAAGCACAGATGATGTCAGCACCCTATAAGTACAGCAGGAGAAGGGAAACCTCCCAGTAATTCAAATAGTGCACTCTGCTAATGCATCTGTCATGAGTGTCATAACATAGTTAGGTAGGGGTTTGAATCCTGCAACTGCCCAGTGTGTGTGGAGGGGTTAGTGTGTGTGCAAGTCTGTGTGAAGGAGATGTCCCTTTTGGCAACTGTGAAAGCACTCTACAGGATGCACATTCCCCTATCTAAGCACGGATGATGTCAGCACCCTATAAGTACAGCGGAGAAGGGAAACTTCCCAGTAATTTGAATAGCGCACTCTGCTAATGCGTCTCTCTCAAGTGTCATAACATAGTTAGGTAGGAGTTTGAAACCTGCAAATGGCAAGTGTGTGTGTTTGGATGTGGGGAGTTTGTGTGTGTGCAATTCTGTATGAAAGACATGTGCTTTTTTGCAATCAGGAGATCACACTACATGATGCTCATTACCCTTTCCAAACACTGATGATGTCAGCACCATATACATACAGCTGGAGAAGAGACACCTCCCAGTAATCCGAATAGCGCACTCTGCTAAAGCGTCTCTCTCAAGTGTCATAACATAGTTAGGTAGGGGTTTGAAACCTGCAAATGGCAGGTGTGTGTGTGTTTGGATGTGGGGAGTTTGTGTGTGTGCAATTCTGTATGAAAAACATGTTAGTTTTGGCAATCAGGAGATCACACTACATGATGCACATTACCCTTTCCAAACACTGATGATGTCAGCACCCTATAAGTACAGCCAGAGAAGAAGAACCTCCTAGTAATCCAAATAGTGCACTTCGCTAATGCGTCTCTCTCACGTGTCATGACATAGTTAGGTAGGGGTATGAATCCTACAAGTGTGTGTGTGTGGGGGTAGTAGGGTGTGTGTAAATGCAAGTGTGAGAGAACAGATCCTTTTGGCAAATACTACAATACACCAGATGCTGCATATTCCCCCAGTAAACACAGGGGATGTCACCACACTATCAGCACAGCCAAACAGGGCTAGTTGGCCAGTAATGCCAATAGTGCGCTCTGCTACTGGGTCTATTACCATTGTCAGAGTACAGATAGGTATGTTTTGGTAACCCACAACTGCCACGTGTGGTTGTGTCACACATTATGACCTTGTGTGGGTCTTTGTGCATAACAATGCATGCCATTGCCTAAACCAGCAATGGCAATGCACACATGATGTATGTGTGTGACACATACACATAAATACCTGTGACCTGCAGTAGTTACCATGTCTGACACGTGCCTCGAGTGGATAAATGGTATTTGCAATGCATAACAATATGACTGTGTCTTACTGTGCAGGGGCTGCACGCGGTATGTGTCTATACAGTGTGGGTGTATATGGTAAAATACCTACAGCAGGGGATACACATCTGGTCTGGGCCATATAGTCTACATGTAGTCGATGTACAAGTGCTGCATGTTCCCACCTGTTGTGGGAGTGGTAACATGTTATTCCACTGCAATTCAGTGACCACATGCTGGGAACCCTTCAACTAGTGTGGTGTAGCTACAGTAATGCTCATGCACAATGTTTGGCTGGATGCAGTCCAGCCATATAAAGACAGTTCTTGAGACTGTCATATTGCCAGTGTTGTTATGGAGGATAGGTGGGTTTCCTGTGTATGGGAGGGTTGTGTGTGCCAGGCTATGAACCAGACGGCAGGCTGACACACTGTTAGCTGCACATGAATAGGCCCTGATGCTTTGTGCTGTGCCAACAACCTGGAGGTGTGTGTATCTGTGGTGCCTTGGGATACCACCCCCCTGTCCATGTGTGTTACATGTGTAGGGGACGACAGGCATGGTATGAGGTATAACCTGGCAGTGATGGGTTGCACCTGTGAGCCGTGAATCAGGACTCTGGTACTGCACAGACATTGCAGTTCACCGTGCTGAGGACAGTGTCCAGTGCATGCATCTTGCGGTGTACACTGCTGGTGTTGTGTAGCATCACTGTTAGTGTCCTATCCTGTGTGATACCCGCGGAGGTGGCTATGTAATCCATGTCCTGCAGCATAAGGCAGTATGTGTGTATCAAGGGGCTTCGCCAATATACATTGGCCCATGGGTGTCACGTGCAACCTGCCCCTCGCAAATCATTGTGGCTTCCCTAGCATGTAAGCACACGTTGACAGCCAGTGGATACCCTATGAATGACATTGGAGATTGAGCAGAATGTAGACATAGAACACCCTTCCTACATATAGTGGTAGCATACCTGGTGAGGGTATGATGGCAACCAAGATCAGGCTCATACTGGCCCATGCCACATGCTGAGAGATCCCTTCTATGTTCCCTATCATGTAGTCCAGGGAGGTATGTCTCAGGTCATCCATAGTGGCATGGTCAATGACTGAGTCATATGTGTCCATGCCTCTGACTGACCTGTATGCATGTGTTTTGTGGTGGACCATAGTGCCCCACAGGCATATCACTGTGACCTTCACCATGTACAGCCTGTTGAGCGGGACCCCACTGCAGCGGCCAAGAGAGGTACCTGACACATCTGTAGCAGGTGTGTTGTGTAGCCCTACAGGCTGTGAGTGTGTGGCACACGGGATGTGTGTGCCATGTGTGGCATGTGCTCTGTTCTGACGTAACGTATGCCTGTGTGCCAGCTGCGGAGGTGTGTGATGCTCAGGCAGGATGCTATTCTGAGTCTCCAAGTATGCCCCAGTGTGTTCAGATTGCTGTCAGTGCGGGTCTATGTCTGACTGGTATTGTAGTCACTGTAGTATGTCATGCCACCTGACAGGGTATGGCATTACTGGGTTCAGAGTGCTCAGTCCCCAGATTGGCTATGTGGTGGCATCCCACACATGTGTTGTACGTTCCTGGCCAGGGGTGATGGTTTACTGCATACATGTGGCAGCTGTGACATAAACCACAACTGGACCATAGAGGTGATTCACAGGTTACCTCTGCACATGCTACCCTAGTAGTGTGATTGCCATGGTGATTACCAACACATAGGGCCAATGGGGAACAACATACTGAAGGTGTGTATGTGTGGGTGTACTGCTACTGTTTCATAGCACTGGCATATATGACTGCACACGTGGGTAAATGCCAGGTAAGACATGTGCAATGTGTCACAGGCAACGTACATGCGAACAGGACAGACAGTGACGTTCTGTCATGTGTAAACTTGACATACGTATCGTACGCTATGCAGATGTCACTAGGAGTCCACAGAAGCACTGTAACTCTGCATTGCAGGTGGCAGCAGTGTTCCAGGAACCCCAAGCGAACATGCATGCAAACAAAGCTACAGTAAGCAGGGCTGGAAGTAGTCCATTGTACAACAAAGAAGGGGTAACACTAACAGTAGGTAACAGTGCAAATATGTAGGCACTATCAACATGTACCCAGGAATGCACAGCAGATGCCCATGGTAGAACTGATATTATGTCATAGTTAATTGTGATTTGGATTACATTGGTACTGCACACATATCAACATACGCAAACATCCACATTGCATAGTCATTGTGGGCAACTTGCCACCATTACTGTACATGTCCATCATTGCGTATCACTACTTGCATTAGCTTCCCCCTGTGCTACCCATGTATGTGGCTATCTGTTGACATCCTTACCACCGGTATGCAATAATGTGCAGCTGTTACACTTTGGTACGTACTATGGGTGCAGATAACAATTCAGGACAGTCATACGGTTACTGCATCAGGCATGCTGGGATATACACACAGTCATATCAGCACACTGTACTGTTACCAACATGATACTACTAATACACTTCTATGTAGTCACCCTGTGCATCAGCAACGTGTTTACCTGTTCCTGCACTGATGTTGGAGATTGCAGGAGGTGGCACAGTTTCATCATATGCACAGGGTGTGAATTAGGTATGCCTGAGTCTGCCACTGATACCACCAATTGACATGTGTGTGTATGTGTGTTGGTGAGGGACAGCAGTACAGGGTGGGGCACTGTTGGTGCAGTGTGTGCAGGTATGTGGTAGCCCTAGGTGTTAACATTTCGCATGTGTGTATGCACGCACACAGTTCCACCTCATGGCTGCCATATACAGGGGTTTGTGGACAGCCACAGACTGCACCTGGCAGGTCATACAGATCAGTGTCTGTGGGCACGGACACGGTACCTGTGCCTGGCAGGGGTGCTACGGACCGTATCCAGTACTAAGCCAGACTGGGTACTGTCATCCGAAGCGGGAGTGTGTTGACTGGACACAGGTCCCTGTTGGGACTGTACATAGCCACGTGCACTTGGTCTCCTGGGGCATTCCGATGACAGCACAGACCCAGCATTGCTGGGGCTGCTGCTGGCACTATGGGGCATCTGCGGGCCTGTTGTCATCCGCGCCGACCGCCAGCTGCTGCTGTTGCTGGCATACGGCCACGTCGACGCCGCAACCACCCACCATTGCCCTGGCTCATGGACATGTGGTTGTGGAACTGCTGTAATATGTCCCCACAACATCTGTCTATGACATCGGTGAAATTACGGATAGCATCCGCGATGTCACGCATACTGTCAGTCATGGCTGTGCGACATGCTCTCAGCTCCCTCAGACCATGTCTGGTGTACCTTTCCATACGCGACTGTGCCTGCATGACAGCCCGAAACATAGCTGAGGTTGACAGACCTCTCTGGGCACGTCTGCCAGAGGCAGTACGCCCATGGATGCTCCCACGAGAACCCATGGGCAACTGTCTGTGTGGTACCATCGCAGGACCCTGCCCATGGCTGCTGTGTGGGGAAGCATGTGCCACAGATACCACATTACCCTGGTCAATGCCCACTGTATCCTGTCCATCACCTAGGGACAATGGTGACATAGGATGTACTGGCAGGATGACTGTGCAATGATGGGGTTGACAGCTGTGTACTGTCAATTGGCTGACCAATGGCGGACCCTGACACACCTTCCTGTGCCATTACACAGATATCATCATTACCAGTACCTGTGGCACCAGATTCAGGTTCCCTGCTGCAGGACACCAGAGCAGCACCAGAACCTGTGGGAGGAAGACAGGAAACACAGTTTACAGTGTCCACACAATGTTACCAGTGATGCACTTATGCACACATGCACACATGCACGTGGACACATGCACACATGCACACATGCACACATGGACACAGGCACACATGCACACATGCACACATGCACACGTGGACACGTGCACACATGGGCACGTGGACACATGCACACATGCACACGTGGACACATGCACACATGCACACATGCACACATGCACACGTGGACACAGTCACACATGCACACATGCACACATGCACACGTGGACACAGGCACACATGCACACATGCACACATGCACACATGGACACATGCACACATGCACACCCCGCAGTATACACACAGAGCACTACTGAGTTACACTAGTATTACTAGCACTATCAGGACTATTATAGGTATTGTTAAACACACTCACCAGCATGGATGGCCTGCCTTGCTGTAACACTGGAGGGACCTGCAGAAATGAGGAGATTAATGTCAGTGGGCACAACTGTGCCATTGATACTGCATATGATACAGTGCAGTAGTACACCAGTTGCCTTTCACACGTCAGCTGCTGATATTGCCAATATCACACCTGCACAATTACATACTATGTTGACAGCTACATACCACGGACACACCTTACACATGCATAAACTAACAGTGTACAGAACAGTCAAGTGTACATATGGCATATTGCCTGCATGCTCCATGTCGTGCTGCTGTGTGGATCCAGCCTCCATCATGATGCAGGTGTATTGCTGTTGCTGTTCCGGGGCTGGAGCCACAACACTTAGGAGTAGCCCTCCAGTCTGGTGAGGGGGATGTGTGGCCACCCCACCTCCTGTGGCAACCTGTTGCCTGTGGATATCCGACGCACGCTGACGGACATTTCTGATTAAATCACTGCAGTGATGTCGCACCTGCTCATATGTCCTATTATGCGTGCCAATGTCATTTACCCTACGGACAAGGTCTTGCCACAGTGCAGCCCTCTCCTGCTGATTCTGGCTGGTGCGGGAAAACAGTATGTCATAATCCCGCACCAGGCTCTGGTGTATCTCCTCATCTTCTGCTGCAGAGTAGGTGGGATTACGCTGACGCGCCATCTCCCTGGAAGAGAACACAAACAGGATATCAGCAGACTATGTCAGCAATATATGGCACACATACTATACATGATACTCAACTGTAGTGATATACTACTACTCCCATATGTAGCATGTGTGTGTCTCTTGGTGGATACACAAGTACATGGCCAGATATCAGTGCTCAGCCAACACCTGTGCAACAATACCTGCCACATTCCATACAACATAGTAGCATGCCCCATCGGTCAGCACACTGCGACAGGTCCAATGCACAACCTCACTCTAGGGGTTCATACCAAGGTACTGTATGTGGAAAGCCATCCACTAGTGTGATCTGGACACAAGTTACCCGGCCTGGATATACATATCCCACCACCACCACCAGCACAGTAGACTACTTTGATATGTATGTGATTAGACAGTTATTCACTTGTTAGGACTGAGATGGTATCCATGCAGCCCACTGGGCCAGTGGAAGCCACAACCCACACTGCTGACCCCTTTGCGAATGCTTCCCACGGACATCCCAAAGATTGCATGGAACATGCACACACATTTCTAACCCAGACCCTATGCACAAAGGTTAGGCATCCTGTCCAGTGGACCCCAGCCAAAGGCAGATTGTATAACAATAGAAGGAGGCTACTGCAGGACAGAGCAAATTCACATTAAGGGAAGGCATCTGTGGTCAGCACTGGTAATAAGCTACGGTCTCTCATAACAACATCCACGGCCTACTCTGGGAGGGAAATGGCCACGAACACTATAGATAACCACAAGGCCTTCTTCAGTTATGTTACACATATGGACCAAATGCCTCAGATATGCTCTGAGTTAATACACACCTACTTAACATTCACCGAACACACAGATATTGGCAACATTCTTGCAGACAGGTTCAGTGCACGTATCCCCCCTCCTTCTCCCCCACAAGTAGAAATACTTATCACAGCTGAATGTAACCTCCCTATCATCTCACATGTCCAGGTGAGGGCCGCCCTCAACAAAGCAGAACACACAGCATCAATGTGACCTGATGGTATCCCTGGATGTGTGCTACGTGAACTCCAAGAGGACATACAACCGCATATAAGACTGATATTTAACCTTGGCCGTACTACAGGATATGTACCTGAACACTGGCATACAGCAACAGTGGTCCCACTCCACTAAGGAGGCACCTCTACTGACCCTGGGAACTACCGCACCATAAGCTTAACCGCCTGGTCTGCTAAGCTATGGAATTATTCAGTATGGGACGCATATACAGCGATATTGGGTACCTGCAGACACTTGTTCCCGGCCAGTTTGCCTTTGTGATGGGCTGATCCTGCCTTTTGAACCTGGTTGACCTTTCAAAACAGTCACTACAGCCATTGATGAGGGAAACGCAATCCATACAGCCTACCTGGACTTGCCTAAGGCCTTCAACACAGTACTCCACTCAGGCATCATAGACAAGCTCATTAGCTTACATGTTACTACATATGTCACATGATGGGTTGCACACTGGTTGACATACAGAATCCATAATATCGATATTGTAGGAGCCATGTCAGACTCAATGCCAGTCACATGTGGTATCCCACAGGCCTCTGTCCTAGGACCCCTCTTGTTTGGCATTTATTTCTCAGATGTAAAAGCGAACATGTGCGGGTTGTGGATGACAAAGTTCCCAGATGACTGCTAACTAAGCGCCATAGTCGTTACACCAGCTGACACACACATCCTACAGACGGGCCTCACTGCAACAGAAAACTGCTGCCAGGATCATGGCCTAACACTGACTGACATGTAATGTATAGTCATCCCCTTTTGGTGGAACTACGTGCACACAACATATCACATGGACATACCTATAGATACAGACCTATGACACATATGGAGGGTTCACAGTATGCAGACTATTAACCTGCTACTTTACATTACCTGTGTTTGTCGCAGCTGGTTGTGTTACCACTACTACTGCTTCCTGCTGCTGCTGGCATGGCTTGCTACTGTCACTGCTGACAGCTTAGACTCAGTGTGTGTACCGTGTGTTGTTGTTTGTGTTTTTTTTTTTTCTCTCTCTCTCTCTGTCTCTGTCTCTGTCTGTCTGTCTCTCTCTCTCTGTCTGCCTCCAGACAGTGCAATGAACGTATTGCATGTGTGGAGTGTGAGTACAGGATGCTTTTGTAGGTATCTGCATAAGTCCATGTGATGGCCTCTGCACCAATTGTAAGCCAGCATTTGCTAATTGCATGCAGCCAGTTGTGTACTGATTGCAGTTCTCACTGTGATTTCAGGACAGTGCTATAAAAGGGTATGTGAGATAGGCGTTGCCCTTTCAGATTGTAAGGGTGGGGACCATGCTGGTATGCTGTGGACACTGTTCTGTGAGTGTAAAGGTTAGTATCTCTCTCATGATTCAGGCTGTGTTGTAGATTCACATTTCTCCATTCCTCTCTCCTGTTTCCTGTAGTAAGTGTGTATGCACAATGACACCTACAACTATATATATATATATATATATATATATATATATATATATATATATATATATATATATGTAAATATACATACATTTATATATGTACATTAACTGACATTATTACCTACTAGCTACCAACTAGCATGGCTGTTTCTGTTCACACACTACTATTATGGAAATCCACTAGTTTTGACAGTAATTCTAAATGACATGCTTTGTGTACTACACATCCTATATTCCCTTTACATTCATTCCTACTATTACATGATATATTTATTTTAGCACAATGTTCTTGTATAAGAGTCATGGCTTAGTGGTAGGTCATGCAGACTACTGTTTCCAAGGTCCTGGGTTCGGGACTGACAGTGGGATTTTATTTTGCTTTTGAACTGACTACAGGACCTGTCAATCAGAGTGACTAAGGCACTTTTAAGCAGTTGTAACCGGGTTAGCGCTGGTTTGCGGAGCTCACGCATGCGCACTGGCGTTCAGCTCCGCGCACACACGCGCACACCCGCTTACAACCGCTTAACAGTGCTTACTCTGGCGCACACCCGCGCTATTTTCTTTGAAAGAAATGAAAATGGGGAGACAGGAAAGTGGTGAAAAAGGGGTCACAAAGAGGGTAAGACAGTAGGGAAACAAGCTTGGGATTTGCAGGAGGGATGTAGGTAAGGCCCATAGCTGCCCATTTCTTCATCAGCAACAGCTGTGCATATGTATGTAATTTGGTGTGACATTTGAAACCTTCCACCCCTGAGAGAGGTGTCAGGACAACAATAATACTTGTTGTACAGCCAATTGTAATTGATAGTTTCCATGTCCAGCAGACATGTGTGTGGAATGGGCAGCTATGTATGGGGGGTAATTTTTTTGTGGGTACAGAGTGCCCTTTTTTTTTTTTCAGGTGAGAGTGGTATGTCAGGTGAAGGAAGTCGGTATAGCTGGGGAGGTAGGTTGGGTAGGTCAACAGACAAGACAAACAAGACGCATACAGGGGTGGTGTATGACACATGTGGGGGGGTTACACAATTGACGGGGACGGATGTTTGGATATCCAGAGCCCATGAGCCCACAGATGGCAACAGTGGAACTGATATCCCCACCCATGGGCAGTTGCCACTGTTCCTTCACTGCCCAGGACAGGGCTGTGCTGGGGGCTGTGTAGGCCAGGCAACAGGCATGCCCATAAGTTGTGCCACCTGTGCCTCAAGCTGGCATAGGGGCCCAAGAACAGAGTCCTGGATCTCCCTACGCACCACAGTCCGGACGCTACGGAGGGTGAGTGGTGGTTCTCCTCCGGCCACACTTGCAGAGGGGGGACGAGCCCCATCCCCTGCAGCGCTTCCACCCGCAGGTGGCACAGGGCCACCAGAGGAGGGTCCAGACTGGGCACTAGTGCCAGGTGCACTCACCAGCTGAGGTGGGAGAGGTGGGTCCGCTGGAACCCGCCTTCCCTGTCGTCCTATGTTTTGCATTATGTCATGACAGTTTGGGTTAGTAACATATAATACCATTCGCAATTAGTTGTAACAGCATGCATTAGTATTCCCATTAACCAAACACCCAGATATTCACACCATTGAACAGCGAGCATAACACATGCATAATTTGAACAGCAATACACAGTCCAACAACATGCAGGGTTGATTGATGGCAACAGGCCATCAGGTTTGGATGTATGAACAGGGCAGATGCATCAACGGACATGCAAATATTTATGACCCAACAGGACAAATGTCCAGGGGTGTTAATTGTGATTGCACATACCATTTTCACGTGGAATGGGTTATATGTGGTTATAGGGTGGGGTGAAGAAAATAATATTAACACCTAATACCAATACATATGCTGTACATTTCTAATAGCTGCACATATATACACACTACTGTTCTAACTACAGTTTCCTATATGATAACTACTTCAATTTGGTGATAGGACTGTTACTGCTACATCAATATACATTTTATTGTTCTTCATACACATTCATATCTGGCTTTGTTCAGCTACATCATCCTGCTACATTTGCTTTATATAGCTATAGACAACTGTGGATGTTTGGTATGTCAGACAATCATACTATCTGCATATTGCAGACTGAGAGCAACATATCCAGATTTTGGGATACACATTCCAGCTGCAGCAACACTTTGAACAGATTTCGCTGTTTGGTTTTGCTTCTCACATTCATTTCATTCTGTACTGACTGCAGTATACTTTATTCAGGGTTATTACTACTTTATTGGTGGATTCATAACTCTTTCTCACACTCTCTCACTTGTTTTCATTTTACTATTCAGGATGGTACTTACTTCTAGGCTTTATTGACATGTTTTACCTGTAGTTATTACAATCCTTTCCAGCAGTCTCACTTCTGTCATGTTTCAGTATTTCAACAGGGGTATATTTCACACATGTGATTTGCTCATCTTCTGCAGCTGTACTTTTCAGCCTGCTGCAGGTTGTGTACTATTATATTACAGGTGGGGCATCTTTATTTCAGACTTTATTTCAGACATTTTCATTTTTCTGTTTGGATTACAGACTGCAACACACTTTTGTAATCAAGCAATACTTGCAAACACTCTTACACTGTTACTTGCACATTCTATTACTTAGTGACTACACTGCACTCTTTTGCTAACTGTCATACTTTTATATTTCTTTACAGTTACTGGGAGTGAATTACTGACCTGCCTGGTGGCGCAACTGCACCAGCCTATCGCCATAGGCTCTGCGGTTCGCAGAACGGACACCTGCAGCTGTAATATAAATGAAGTAATATTGGAATACACATCTCCATAATATCAGCTAGTTTAATTTCTTACATACATAATTAAATGTAACTTACTCAGTAGTGGGGCATTGGGCATTTGCCGGGCCTCCTGGATCCAAAGGTTCAATTGGTCCTGCTTGCGTCTCTTCAGGTCCGCATGGTGGTGATGAACCTGCTCACCAGTCCTTGGAATCCCTGTGGCACTGGTGAGATCATGAGCCAACCGGTCCCACGCCTCAGCCCTATATGCTCCCCACAGGACCTGGCCCTGCATGAGTTGGGCCTCATGATTGTGGACTAGGAGCCAGACCATGTATCTGGACTCCTCAATGCCCCACCTCTGTGCTCGAAAGCAACTACCCTCACCTACTCCTGACATTCTGGCTGCAAGTCAGTTCTACAATCGTTTATGCTGTGTATTCCCGCCTATGGGGCTTATATATGCCATTTTTCCCTCTCATATCTGTGATTGGCCATTTTGGAATTGTATCAACTTCACAAAACCTGCTTTGTCATGCTCCACTTTGTATTCATTCCTATATATTTGCTATTACTGCATTTATAGGTACTGCTGTCATGGCTTAGTGGTTCAGTACCTTGACTATGGTGCATGGTATCCTGGGTTCGAACCTGGCCACTGCTTTTTATGACTGTCTAGACAGGCTGGGGGTGTGTCTGTATAAAGGGAGTTTTGATACGGCTTGCTCAACGTTGCCCGTCGGTTAGCTTGTTGGCGTGGTGCGCACCTCCGCGCAAACCGGTTACGATGGTTTACGCGTCATTTGGCTGTCAGCATGCATATTACGCTCAGCTCAGCTAGGGGCACACAGTTTCAGCGTGTTAAACCACTGCTCACCTACGGGCACCCATTTTGCACCTGTTGAACCACTGCTCACCTACGGGCACTCATTTTGCACCTGTTAAACCACTGCTCACCTTTGGGCACTCATTTTACATCTGTTAAACCACTGCTCACCTACGGGCAGATGCACTCACCTTGTTAAACTGTTGCTCAGCTATAGGCACATCTGGCATTTTTTATTATTTTGTTATCTCACATTTCTTCAAAATAAATGGACTATTTCATTACATTTTACATGAACTATGATTTTATATGTGTACATGTTTGTCAGGGACTTGTTTCGTGCTTATTTTACTAAAAATAAAAATTGGTGTTGTGGGGGCTCGAACCATGAATGCCTGCTCTTCAGCCGACGTCTCTACCACTACGCTATTGCTTCTTGGCTTAATTTGCATATTTAGTTCTTATATCCTTTTCCACTGACTGCTAACTGTGGCTAAGCTATGGGCACGCCCGCACAAACGAGCGCACTCACGGGCAAACATCTTTACGATTTAAAAAAAATATATAATGTGTTCATTTATATATTTTATGTTCATAGTCTGTGGGGGCATGTGTTGTGTTGTGTTTATTCACATTTCCATGGCCTCTGTCGTGGGTGTTTACTTTGGGCAATTTTACTCTTCTGGGGGTGTGTCCGCTTGCAGGGCTCGGCCTACGGACACGCCCCCTACTGTCTTCCACGGACCGTGTTAGCCTTCAGGGTGATTCAGCATGCCCTCATGCATATGCATGACGTGCTGACGTCACACCGCTTAACTGCAGCCTCCATGTAAGCCTTGTATCTCTTAAACGGAGGCTTCGTGAATCCTGCCCACAATCTTTTACTCCAGCAGCTTCCTAGATTTATAAAAGCAATATTAAAATTAGTCTCTATTTTTGGGGCTTTGCCCACCCACTATTGTTTTGTCTTTGTCCAGATTTTTGTGCTATGAGGTTATAGCTATGGTTTTATTTCTTCAAAAGTAAAAATAAAAACAAACAATTTAATAATATTGTTGGGCATCAGGCATTAAGGTCTCTCAACTGCCTTTATTCTTGCAGTGTCTGGATTTATGCATCAGGTATTTGACCTGTGTCTCGGTGTCAGTTTCCTGTTAAAACACTGTCAAATCACTGGGATTAATTTAATTGTTTACTGGTTTCACAGTTGGACTTCGTGCCTTTCGGAGAGCCTACACTAATGCAGGACTGGTGAGGTTAGCAACATGCTAGCAATATTCTTTGGTGCCTCCAGTGTTTATGCTTTTGCCCAACCCCTCCTTTTTTACGAGGTTAGGGGTATGCATGATTTCTATATATTAAAAAAATTGTTCAGTTTCCTTGCTGTAGACAGTTAGGGGCATCTACAATTTTTATGTATATAGAAAAAAACAATAATACAAGTAATTGGTAGTGTAGCTTGCAAAATTATATTTTCCAGAATATTATCAAGTTATATTATATAAGGGTAGGTGTTAGGCCTCTTCATTTGCATTTTTACTAACATGTACCTGCAGATTAGTGGATTGGAGTATGTTTTATAATTGTGTCCCTGATTTTTTTTGGTTTCTAACAATGTACACTATCATATGGTTGCTTTATCAACTTATATATTCAGTTGTGTCTTGTTTGGCCATTTGCATTACCTAATAGTAAATAATATACTGTCATTTATGTTTTTGGCTCTTTGACAAATTATCATTTACACACTTGGGTAGGGACACCTTAGAGTTTTTATCACTGGATTTCCAGTCAGGTATTGCATATTAAGCATTTTTCTTGCAAATTCGAGCAAGGTTAATAATGGCAGTGGTTTGAAGTCCGGCTCCTCTGTTATGGTGTTCTGTATGTTTTTGGGTATTGGTTATTCTACTATGGTGTGCATACATTTGTTTGGGGCTGGTGGTAGTACTGGCTTTGGAAGGATACATAATTAAATGTTATAAGGATAACAGTGGATTGTTACAGCTTGATTATGGTGTATGGATGTAATAGAGCAATATCTCTTATGAAAGTCTTTCTTCTGGATTAGCAACAGGTATGTTAATTTATTAATAGCATCCACAGGTAGTCTTATTTAATGTGGCTCCTAGTTATTACCAGTCCACTGGACAAGTTGTTGTAGTTTTTTTTCTTCTGTTTTAGACAGAGCAAGGCTGGTTACATCCAAGGTTCTTGTGGCTGTGATTAATTTGGTGGGAGAAAAGCCCAGCATTCCAGAACCCCCGCAACAGCGTATCAAATTTCTGTCAGTGGAGCATTTTAGTCAGGTCAAGCATGAAGCTTTTAAGGTTAAGCATGTCAAGTGATTTACATTCTAGAACCCTGCAGAAGTGGAGCATCCAGGATTAAGAGGTTTGGCATTTTGCTCTGGAACTGGATTTCTTATACTGGTCATAGTCCCCCCCCTTTTTTTTCTGTATTAATAGGTTCATAGGTTTATAGGTGTGTATTAGCCTAATGGCCCTAGAGCCTTTACAAGCCTAGCCCATGGAAGTGGCCTGGCATTGTGACACCTGACGTTCGTTTCCAGTGCCTCTATCAAGTAGAGCCACTGGAGTGATCCCTGGGGTAAACTTTCTATTTCCCATACGCTCATCAAATTTCTCTTTAAGAGGGCCAGTGAGGTCCTTTGCTTGACATGTATGGGAAGTCTATTCCAGAGCATGGGCAGTCTCTGGGTTATGAACCTGTCCCTCCAGCATGTTCTGTTGATTGTGGTATTGAAGTTGAGGTCTCTGGAGTGTGTGGTGCGGAGGGATTGGGATTTCCTTAGCTGTAGCATTTTTAACAGAGCTGGGTTAGACATGGCTTTGTAAGTCAAGCAGAGCTCGCCTCTTAGTAGACGATATGAGACAGAAAATAGGTGGAGTTTTTAGTATGTCCATATAGGACATGTGTTTAAGGCCTAGGATCTTCTTCATGAGGTACTTCTGTGACCTTTCTAGCTGTTGCATGTGTCTAGTGAGGTACATGCCAAATGGGGCATTACACTTGATGATTGACCTAATGAAGGAAGAGCAGAGATGATGACATCTTTCTTTCCTGGATGCCAAATCCTTGGTAATGTAACGTGGCACATAGAAAGACTTTCTGACCACATTAGCAATGTGGTGGTCGAAGGAGAGGTTGCTGTCAACCTGTGTCCCCAGATCTCTTATAACGCTTTCAGTGTTCAGTGGGCTCCCATTGATGTGGTAATTAGTGGGAACTGAGTTTTTTCCCAAAGAGGATGATGCATTTTTTGTCATTAAGCTTAATGCCATGATTTCTACACCAGTCGCTGGTCTTAGTGAGGCCTTTCTGTATGATGTCTACATCACTTGGGGAGTTAATAATGGCTCCCAGCTTGCAGTCATCTGCGAACATGGCCAGCCAGAGTGCATCCATGTTGGCTTGGACTTCTAAGAAGTAGTTGCCAAACAGGAGAGGACCCAGGACCCATCCCTGTGGGACTCCACTCATGACTGGTCGGAGTCAGACTTGGAGTCCATTACTTTTACACTGAAGGTTCTATCTGTGAGCCAATTTGCAACCCACCTAGTGATATAGGAGGTTGATGCCTAGTTTGGTGAGTTTATCAATAATTCCTGAGGGGGGAATGGTATCAAAGGCCTTGGCCAGATCGAGGTAGGCTGTATGAACTGCTTTGCCCTCATCCACAGCTCTGGTGACTGACTCAAAAAAGTCAACCAGGTTGAGAAGGCATGATCTACATTTCACAAAACCAATTGCGTGGGATCTAGAGTTTGGAGATTCCCTATATCCTTGTTAATTACGTCCATGATGATGCGCTCCATAGCCTTACATATCAGACTCGTCAGACTAATGGGGCAATAATTCCCAGGGTCTGTAGTCGCTTCCCATTTATGGAGAAGGATGACTGTAACAAAGCACAATTCAGTAGGGACAAAGCCTGAGGTGAGGTTGTGATTGAACAGGGCACACAGATGTGGTGCCAGTTCACTTTGTAGTTCATGTAGAACACATCCAGGGATATTGTCAGGTCCCATGGAAGATGTATTCTTGGCATTAGACAATGCAGCTATAACCTGTGCTGCAGTTATGCTGGGTGGTTGGCATTCCACCAGTATTGTGATTGGTCGTTTGGGGGGGGTAAAGTTGGCACTGAATCTGTTGGCCAGTATGTTGGCAATATCTGTTGGCTCAGTATAGGAGGTACCATTGTGCAGTAACTCAGAGAAAGACCTGGGTATTGCTGTAGAGATTCTTGATATAAATATAGAAGGCTTTGTGGTTGTTTTTAATTTCTGCCACAATTCTGCCTTCATAGCTGGCTTTAGAGGTTTTGATGAGGAATCTCAACTTTTTGTTGAGGCTAATAAGGGAGTTTTTCCAGTCTTGGGACATCACCTTTTTCTGCAAATGTCTCTTTCTTCTGTTGTAGAGTTTACTAATGGCAGGGGGCTACCAGATTGGTTTCCTTTTTTGGAGGAGAGCGTCTTGGTTCTGTTGGGTATGACTTGTTCCATGCATTTACGTACGTGTTTGCACAGTGCATCAGTGTATGATTCAGCATTCATGCATCTATCTTCCATTGAGATGGGTGCCGTGAAGTTATCCATCTCTGTTTTTAGGAGCCCAAAGTCAGCTTTGGAGAAGTTTTCCATGGTGGTTACCTTTGTGGGGGGTGTGGGTGAGATGTGGATTTCCATGGTGATTAGTTAGTGGTCAGATCTAACCAGGGAGGAATTGACTATTAGTGTAGAGCAACGGTTGCCCATGTTAGTAATAACCAGGTCAAGGATGTTGCTTCCTCTTGTGGGGGTAAGAATGAGCTGGTCCAGGGCATTGGAATTGATGAATTCCAGGAAGTATTGGGCCAGTGTACTGGTGCATAAGTAGTTTTCCCAGTTGATGGAGGGGTAGTTGAAGTCACCTAGTATGAAAGTTTTGGGTTGGACCCTAATAGTTTCCAGGGTGCTTAGGAATGTGAAGTGAGAGTCTTGGGACATAGTTGGAGATCTATAGCAGGCTACAACATGAATCGCCATCTTACCCAATGCTAGCTGTACCTGAAGTATCTCAGATACGTTATGTTGGGCTACTAGTCTGGAGGTGTGCATATCCTTTATGAATATGGAGCCGGCACCTCCTTTGGAGCTTCAGTACATGTTCTGGGGCTGTAATGTGTGGAATGAGTTATAGCATGGTAGTGCAGGGGTGCTTTCTGCTGCTTTAAACCAGGTCTCCATTACAGCACAAATGTTGATGTTCTCCATTTTGAGGAGTGCTTCAAGCAAGTGCATCTTGAGATTTAGACTTCTAGCACTGAGCAACATGACCCTCAGATTGCATTTATTTATAGGTGCTATGGTGGTAATTTGGTCTTTGGAACATCACCTAAAAAAGGCACTATAGGGTGGCAAGAACCTTAGCCAGTATCCAGAAACCCAGGGGTGACAGATGCAGGCCATCTCTGGCAAAACATCGATGTCTATCAATCATGTCATCCCAAGCAGACAGATACTGGATCCCCTTAGAATGACACCAGAAATGTAGCCAATTGTTGAAGTCAGTCATTTTTCTGCTTGTACTGCAGCATCATTCTTGGTGATGGTAGGATGCTGCTCAGGGCTAGGGTCATATCTGCCTGGGCTACTTAATCCAAGAGCTCCTCCATATCTCTTTTCATGTAGTCCAGGGAGGTTTATCTCAGGTCATTTACACTCACATAGACAGTGACAGAGTCATACATGTACTTGTTGTGGAGTGACCTGAGTGCGTGTGTTATGTGACAGATTCTGGCACCTGATAGACAGCTGACTGTTACCTTTTCTGTATTCAGCCTAGCGAGTGGAACATCAGTGTGCCTCACTATAGAGTCATCTATGATTAGTGTATTTGGCAAGCTGTTTTGCCTTAGGGGCTTAGGTTGAGGGGCACACTGTGTAGGTGAGCTATGTATCTTGTGGTTTGTGCTGTGTTATGGTGGTCGAGTATGTTTCTGCCTTGGAGGTCTCTGCTGTTTGGGTAAATTTCTATTCAGAGCCTCAGTAAAGGTGGGTATGTGGTTTGTGTTTTTATATTCATAGGTTCTTAGGTAGGTACTTGGCTATCTGGCCCAAGGCATTTATAAATCTAGCCAGAATGTGTTGGCTTTCGCCACCCCCTTAGATTAGTTCCCTGTGCCTCTGTCCGGCAAAGTCACTGAAGTGATCCCTGGAGTAAACTTTCTGTTAACCATCCATTCGTCAAGGTTTCTTCTGTAGAGCTCATCCTAGGTGTCCTTTAGTAAAACATCTTGTGGTCTAGTTTGTGAAGGTTCAGGATGCAGTCTATGGATTCAGCTGTATTAAGTCTGGGATCTTTCCCAGCTTGGCATCATATCTGCCATTCCAGCTCTTTTTTTCTCTAGTTTGTCAATGAAGTTCCTGTCAAGAGGTATGTCTTTGATCGTATCAGTGATGTGGAATTTAAAATAACAGTGTTCAGGTTTTTCTTTTAGATGCTGTGCCATTGGATTAGTGGGGCTCTGTTTTGATTGTCTGAGTTGTATCTGTCAGTCCTGGTTTTGTTTATGGTTTTTCCAATATAAAATCCCTAACATTTGGTGCACTGAGTCTGGTATACTACTTTCTCTGTATTGCAGTTTCCTTGTAGATGTAGGGTAGAGTTTTTTGTTGTCTGAGTCCCCTATAAATATTTAGCCAGCTGGCTTAAGCTGAGACAGACTTCTTTACCTCCAGTGAGAGCTGTGATGGTGGGTGTTCTGGAGGGCTATTTGTTGCATGTGGTGTGGTGCAGCTTTAGACCTTCTCCTCTTGACCAGCTATTCCAGTCTTGGCTTGAGAGTGCAGGGCTTCCAATTTGGATATATAAGTGCATCTCTCACAAGTCTGAGTGTTGGGAGGTAAGAGGAGAGGGTTGCCTGTGTACATGAGGCAGTTGCTACACTGCCTCAGAATGCCCAAGTTCACCAGGTTAATAGGAGAAAGCAAAGGAAACTGACCTTTAGATATGCCAGGAGGGATGGTCATTATTACTAAGTAATGGAGCTGTTTCCTTACATATTCCTTTTACAGGAAAAATGTCACTCAAGGTGTCTGAGTCTGTACAGAGCACTGCCAAGCACTTGAAGGAAAACTAATAGGTAGACCCTGAAAATTTAAGCATGAAGTATTTAGGCAGCTATTCTGAAATTAGAAAGAAATCAAGCAGTACTTACTAAAAAAATGAAGAATTAGCTTATCAAGAATGATGAAAAGAGGGGGAGTTGCATGAATGGCTACTGCCTGGCTACTACTAATGCTGGTCTCAGCACAGCTTCACTCTGTTGGGATACAATACTCCTTTGCTTCTTCTCTCACCAGAAGCAAAATGTTAGTGCCTATCCCAAGAAGAAAAGCAGGCCACAGCCTGTTTGTTGATCCACAATTTTGTCCCAGATGATGCAAGGGTCTGCAAGCTTGTAGCCTTTTTTGGGTAGATGCTTCTATTAGCAACCAGACCAATAAGGTACTTTAAGCGCAGATACTCACTCTCCAACCAGAAAGAATCAGGAATCAATGCACTCTGCTCCTACTCTCACCGGGATCATTATATAAGCAGATATTCCAAGCTGTCACCTATAAGGCAGTTATTAAGCTTTCTGGTGATCAGCAGTCTGCAGGAAATAATGTCACTGCACTCCTTCATTCACCAGGAGAAAACACAAGCACTAATCCAAGATGACTACTGAGAGGCAGAATGTGGGCTCTGCAATAACTGGTGGTCTTGCAATAGATGCTTAAAGGTAAGATGAAAAAAAATCCTCTGTGATTTTTAGGAGTTCCACTACTGTCTAGTCCTTTAACGAGAGATAGCTTCATCTGTCACAAGAGGCTTGAGCCTTCCTGTCTTAATTAAAGACTGCAGGGACATTTTAGCAGGGTCAGAACTCTAGGAAGAGACCTTCAGTGAATGCTGAAGAGGAGTCAGTTGATGGACCAGCTCTGGGCAATGCTAGAAGAAAAAGTAAAAGAGATTCCTCCAGTCCAAGGGGCAGCCCTTCACTTCCCACCTGAACCATCATCAGAATCTCAATGTAATGGCTCTGGGGGGACAGCAGGACTAAGTTTTAATGATAGAGGTCGGTCACCCACGGATAGTTTGGATAAATTCCTTGATGAGTAGGGGATGGTTAGGTTGTTTGTTAGCTCTGGAAAGGAAATTTGGTGCTTCCACAACTGGTGTTCCTGGATAGAGAAGAGCTACTGATGCAGGTCAGGTTGCACTCCCAACATTAATCAACTTGAATAGGGAGTCTGCAAAGAAAACAAATTGAGGAAACTGACTGAAGGTCCACAGAGTACAAAAAAATTTTTAGCGAACAAACCAATGTAGACCACCACAATCCTTCGATAAAACACTAATTTAATATGACAAGGCAAAATTCAACAAGCAGTTTTTAACACAGATAAGCTCTTTCAGGCTCTGCCCTTCTTCAGATAAAATAAAAACAATCTTAGTCACATTTAAATACCTAATTCAAAACAGTCTCCAATCAATCAAAATTTATACTGCACCCTCCTATCTTTGAGGGCGGGTTTCATAGGAACAAATTCATTTAGTCCTGGTGTCCTATGGGCTAAAAGCTCAATTATCCACTTTGCTTCTTCTCTCTCAGTGGCATCTACTAGGCTACCCTTTCTTATACTAGGAAATACATTTGCAATAGCTCTAAATCTAAACTGATGGTCATTATTTACTTCTATATGTTTATAAAGTGCATTGTGCATATTTCTAGTTCTTATGCATGAAAGATGTTGCAGAATTCTAACTTTAAATATATTATTTGTTTTTCCCACGTAAAATGCTTTGCATTGCTGACACTCAGCTAAATAAATTATATTCTTTCTGATTTTTACCTTCTTCCAAATATTTATATAAATCAGCTTCACATACTTTAAGAAACATTTGCATGGTAGAATTGAGTGGTGGCATGAATGTACTAGGTTGTCTCAACATATGCTGTCTATTTTGTTGGTTAAATAAACTTTGCAACATTACTTTTCTACCATAAAACATCATATCCATGACTATTTCATTAAAACAGCTTTCTCTACTTGGTGCGAAGTAAAATAGAGGTTATAATGAGAGGTTGATAGTAAGTGAATTAAGTCAGGGTAATATACATAGAAAATCTGTATCTTCATTAAAGACAATTTCATCAGAAGAGCAACATGGCCATAAATTTGCATTTAATAGAATGACATTCATGTATAGTAGTAATATACATGGTGTATGTGACATTATTAAGAAAAATTGGCATATGCTTTTATCCGATGATAAAATAAAAGAAATAGTAGGGATAGAACCCAAATTTGGATTTAGAAGAAATAAAAATCTGAAAGACATTTTAACACAAGAAAAGAGTAACCACAAGAAAAGTTCCATTTATCAAGTAGGTACAAAACCATGTGGGCTATGCAAAGCATGTCACTGTATTAATAAAGAGATTGTTTTTAAGCATCCAGTAACAGGGAAATTATTTCATTTTAAAGCAAAAGCCAATTGTAGAACAAAGAATATAATTTATTTAGCTGAGTGTCAGCAATGCAAAGCATTTTACGTGGGAAAAACAAATAATATGTTTAAAGTTAGAATTCTGCAACATCTTTCATGCATAAGAACTAGAAATATGCACAATGCACTTTATAAACATATAGAAGTAAATAATGACCATCAGTTTAGATTTAGAGCTATTGCAAATGTATTTCCTAGTATAAGAAAGGGTAGCCTAGTAGATGCCATTGAGAGAGAAGAAGCAAAGTGGATAATTGAGCTTTTAGCCCATAGGACACCAGGACTAAATGAATTTGTTCCTATGAAACCCGCCCTCAAAGATAGGAGGGTGCAGTATAAATTTTGATTGGTTGGAAACTGTTTTGAATTAGGTATTTAAATGTGACTAAGATTGTTTTTATTTCATCTGAAGAAGGGCAGAGCCCGAAAGCGCTTATCTGTGTTAAAAACTGCTTGTTGAATTTTGCCTTGTCATATTAAATTAGTGTTTTATCGAAGGATTGTGGTGGTCTACATTGGTTTGTTCGCTAATGAATAGGGAGTCTGAGGAGGTCATTTGTTTGAGGAGTGATGTCCTGTCCCATCTGGATGGTTGTGTTCCTCAATTTTTGTCCCATATGGCTACTTTGAACCTTTTGGTTCTCATTTTCTTGGGATCTCACATCATGGCACACATTCTCAACAAGGCCAAAGAAAAGATCCTTAAAGGGGAATGTGTAGATATATTTGACTTAGTGGATAGCAAGGGAATTAAGCACATTATGGATGCTGACAACTCTTCAAATATGGACTTGATGGCAGCCTTGGTTGTACTCGGGAAAAAGGCATCAGTCAGAGCAGCAGTTAGGGATTGGGATACTTGGTCACTAGGTTTTGTGATGTTCATGGGAGTAATTATTGAGAAGTACCCCACCAAGCCCTGCTTTGGCTAGCTTACTTTGTGGTTATAAGGGATGCGCTCCATGTCAAAGGTGGTTCGGGATTGGTGAATTATGATCAATGTTTTACGAAACTGAAAGCAATGGATAAGTTCCTCAAGTGAGAGTTAAGGCATCCTGACATTTGGCTAAGTGCCATGTTAGATACGCTGAACACTTCAGGGAGTGAGGGTGAGGGTGGTGTTGGGAGGGATACAAAATTTTTCTGGGCCTTCAATCACAGAAAATACCTGTGACCACACTGCAAATTCATCCATTTGTGGTCAGGATGTGGAAAAAGTTACCCTGGTTCCAGATGCTGTAGGATAGTTGGCAGGGACAAGTCTGGTTTTACCTCAGCCCAGTTAGAGGTAGGGCTTGGGGGGTGGCATAACACCTCTCCTTGAATTAAGCAGACTTTTTATGACCACAGGGAGGGGGAATTTGACAGAGATTTTGAGCATTTCACAGCGGTCCCACTCTCTAATCCATCTAGATAAATTGATCCAGATATTGTCTGATTACCCATATCAAAAGGCGGCATCCACTCTTGTTATAGGTTTTTCCAATGGGCTTCCTAGTCATTTCTCAGATCCATTAGATTCCAAGGTAGTTAAAAATCTTTCATCCATTAAGGGGCATGAAGAAACTGCAACTAGGTTGATAGAGAAAGTGCAAGCAGCTGGTAGGCTAATTGGCCCCTTTTCTACCCCCAGCCGGTTTTTAAAATTTCCCCAATTGGTCTTGTTCCTAAGAAACAGGATGGTGAATTCAGGTTGATTCATCATTTGTCACACCTCATGGGACCTTCAGTTAATGACTTTATTGACAGGGACAGTGCCAAAGTACATTAATCTTCCCTGGATCAGGCAGCAGAGGTCATTTTGCACTATTCCAACCCCTGGCTCTGCAAGCTAGACATTCCGGCTTCTTCCCCATGAGACAAGAAGATTGACACTACAATGTCCATGGGGTGTAACTTTCAAGCTGTTCAACACAAACTTGCATTGCCTTTGGCAATAGAGAGCAGCCTTTCAATCGGTGGTCCATTGCCTAGATGATTTCTTGATGGTGGGAGAGGGTTGGGACAGGGCTTTGCATGTCCTGTCTGTCTTTAAGGAGCTTTGCTCTGACTTGGGGGTATCTTTGGCCAATGACAAGTCAGAAGGCTGAGCTGAGCCTTGACCATTTCTGTGTTTGGAGATGAAGCCATCAATAACTCATTCAAGTTTCCATTGAACAAGGTACAGCAAGCATGGCAGTTACTTTGGAGAATTTTGAGGGCTAGCAAAACTCACACAGGGGAAATCAGCATCTCCATGGTTTGTTGAACTTTGCCTGTTGAGCAGTCTCTCCAGACAGGACCTTTCTTTGGTCTGTTTCTGACTTGCTGAAAGGGAATAAGCCCAAACATTACTTTGTGCAACTGACCAGAGGGATCAAGGATGAACTTCAGCTCTAGTTCACATTTTTTAATCAGTTTGATAGGGTGTCATACTGGCAGTCCCCTTGGGTTTCTTCTGGTGACCTTAATTTCTTTAAAGATGTAACAGGGAGATCTGGTATGGGAGGTTACTTCCAAGGCACCTGGTTTACCAAAAATGGTCAGAGAATTGGTCCGAGGAGAGGAAGAGGAACATCACCTTTCTGGAAATATTCCCCATGTGGGTTGCAGTTTTGGTGTGGGAAGACAAGTTAACCAACAAGAGGATATTTTTTCACTCGGACAATTCCTTGGTTGTTCATGCCCTCAATAAATGTCCCCCAGGTTGTAGTGGGTTCACTCTGTATTCAGGCTTTTAGTTTTGTTTAGTTTAAAGACTAATTTGCCTTTCTCTAGCATACATTTGCCTGGTTGTCATAACCCTATAGTTGATAGTCTTTCCTGTTTTCAGTTTACCAGGTTTCACCAGTTGGCCAAGCATACAGATCCAAAGGGCACAACAGTTCCTGTGGGAGTTTGGCTAATTGGAGAATAATGGCAGTATCGCTTCTGGTCAGTTCTTCGGCCAGCAATACCAGAAAGGCATATTCTTCATCTCTTCATGTTTTTAAGGTTTTTCCATATGTCTTTGCCCTCTTGTTTAAAGACATGGGGCCAGATCATCAGCAGGCAATTTCCCCAAAACTCTTTGGATGCACCTAGCAGCTTTGGGATTGTTTGAGTGTTTTTGGGCCTTCAGGAAGTGTCCAGCCACTGACTGACTGGCAGGATACTCAGGGGTCTGGAGAATATTCAGGGACTTTCCTAGGATACCAGAAAGCCTATTGGGAGATAACTTCTTTCCTTCAATGTTTTGGGTTTATTTAAGACTCTGACTTTCATACCTTTGTTAAATTAGCTGCTTTATTTATGTGGGTGCCTTTCATGCTAGCAAATTATTCACTTACCTTTGTTGGGAAGACCTTGTTATCCACAAAGATTTTATACTGATATGGGTAAATAAATCTAAGATGGATCAATCTGGTAATGGACATCAGGTTAGAATAGACAAGGCAAAAGGATTGGCCATTTGATTAGTTCACAAGATCAAATTGCTGCATAGGATCACTCCCAAGAGAAGTAAGTTGGGCTTAGTTTTCTTATGGGTGTCTGGTAGGTCATTTAGTCTTGCAGAGGTTAACCTACTAC
This sequence comes from Protopterus annectens, assembly GCF_019279795.1. Classification (NCBI taxonomy): domain Eukaryota; kingdom Metazoa; phylum Chordata; order Ceratodontiformes; family Protopteridae; genus Protopterus; species Protopterus annectens. Next base: position 1,457,121,311 of record NC_056739.1, read on the forward strand.
TTAGCAGTGTCATGGTAGGGCAGGGGATTCATCCTCAAGGGTATTCTTTGCATTCCTATAGAATAGAGTGCACCTCCAACTTGGCCATGGAGGGGCACTCTGTCAAGGTCATCCAAAGAACAGGAAGGTGGGTGTCTGGCACCTTTTTGACTTACATCAGGCATTAATCTTTATTTCTGTTTCAGGAAAAGAGATAATTTGGCTCTTGGGGTATTCAGTCATTGGGAGAGCTACAATGCAAACTATGGTCCACCTGGCTGGAGACTGCGGTTCTTTGATCTTGAAAAATGGGCATTAATTTGGTTTTCCTGGCCTGCAGTTTCAGTTTTGGTTGCTCAGGCATCAAATCACAGTTAAGTAAGCCTTACCCAGAGTTTTGATAATCCACCTCAGAGGTAATGATTTGGCTTGGGCTCCTAAGAAAATCCTGTTAGTCATAATACTTTCCAGTATGCACAGACCATGTCAGCTATGTCCAAACCTCTTTTTGTTCTGGTCTTCCGTCATACAGAGAATCCATTGGGAAGGAGCTAGAAAGTCCAGTGCTATTGAGAGGGCAAGGCAGTTCATCAATCATAGAGTTTTGTGGGCAACTCATCAGATTGGATTCCATGTAATTCAACACAAAGATGTTGGCAGACTGGACTCTGATTTTTATGATAGGGGCAATGTGCATTTGAACAATCTTGGTTTTAATTTGTTTAATTTAGATACTGTTTTGACAATTAAGGAAGTCTTCAAGTATTAACTGGGTTCTTTTTCATGACCTATAGTACCCGGTTTTGAGGATGGCTTTGGGGGGAATGTTATGGCACATGCTGAGTTGGCAATGGCCTTACGCCTTCACCCCCTCCATTTGTTTCCCCCTATTCCTGTTCAGTAGCCTTGATTCTCCTTAAATTGGATCCAGTTTGATTGGTGGCCACATCAAAGGGTATGTGGCTTGGAAGATAAGAATTAAAGAGGTTTGTCACTAGGTCTAAGGTAACTTGGATTAAAACACCTGGTCCTTCAGAAGTCAGCCAGAACAGGCTGGTTCACTCCAAGTGGCTTTGATAGTTAATGGTTATTGGTTGATATGTTACATGTGAATTATTGTGGCATCATTAGTGGCTGTCAGTGGCATTATTCAATAAAAGGTTGCAAAGGCAATGTGGTGTGGTTATTGACTCAGCTCAGTTGACAAAGATGACTTACCTTTAAGTCTCATTGTCTGTGAGTGCAAGTCTTCTGGGACATGATGAAGTCATGCCCTTTTTAACTGAGTGGAGCACCTCCACACACCAGATTTATCAGCAGGCTGACAGCCCTCCCTTCCCACCCTCATTGCAGGGTTAGTTGGCAGCCTTATTGCTTAACCCCCTCTTCCACCCATTGTTGTTCAGTGGCCTCAACTCTCCTTGACTTGAACTCCTACCCTTTCCCTATAGGTGATGCACAAGTAGCTAATGGAGGTTAAGGACCCACTTCCATATCCTGACACCACTTGCCTCACTATTCCTGGCCACAAGTAAAAAAAGGGCAGTGCAGTGGTGCAGCGGTTAATGCTGCTGCCTCACAGCAAGAGGTTCTCTGGTTCAATTCTCGGCTGGGGTGCCTTCTGTGTGGAGTTTGCATGTTCTCCCTTCATTCGCGTGGGTTTCCTCTGGGTACTCCAGTTTCCTCCCACATTCTAAAGACATGCTTCTGGAGCGTTTCTCCCCGGGCCTACGCTGAAAACAGGATCTGTGGAACCTAGTCAGAGTTTCCCGGTCAACAAATGTTAAATAAATAAAATAAATAGTCTCTTTCCAAGCCATGTACCTCAGAAAGACACTACAGCTCACAGCCTACAATTATTGTTAAGGACCCTCTTCCATATCCTGACACCATTTGCTTTACTATTCCTGGCCACAAATAAACTTTCTCTCTCCAAACTGTGAACCCCAGAAAGATGCTGCAGCTTGCAACCTACAACTATTGTTAAAGACCCACTTCTATATCCTGATGCCATCTGCCTCACTATTCCTGGTCACAAGTAAACTGTCTCTCTCCAAACTGTGAATCCCAGAAAGTCTCTGCAGTTCTCAGTCTACAACTATTGTTAAGGACCCACTTCCATATCTTGACACCACCTGCCTCACTATTCCAGGCCACAAGCAAACTGTCGCTCTCCAAGCAGTGGACTCCAGAAAGATACTACAGCTTGCAGCCTACAACTACTGTTAAGGGACCACTTCCATTTCCTGACACCACCTGCCTCACTATTCTGGGCCACAATTAAACTGTCTCTCTCTCCAAGCCATGGACTCCAGAAAGATGCTACAGTTCACAGCCTACAACTATTGCATGTTGTGTCTTGCTGTCATAAGTGTTTTCTAGCTCATATCTCCTTATATCTGCATTGCACATCACTACTCCCCTTGTTCCTCTCCACTTCATCCCCTCCTGCCTAGCAGAAGCTATCTGTTCTGCCCTATCCTTCTTATCCCTATTCTCCTCCCCCAACACCATCTATTAAACTGCACTACCTCACCCTCGATTATTCTGACCCTGCTCTCCACTATCCTTTACCATCTTTCTCACTCAATTTTATTGTTTACTAATTCATTTAGCTTCTCTCCTTTATATTTACTTTCTCATCCAGACTGAAATATTGCAGATTCTATCACCACGTCTTGCCCTTAGGTACATTAAAATAGCTCACTTAACTTTTTTTCCCTTCAGTTACATTGTTGAAACATTCACAGAATAAGCAGTGCTCTAACTTACTGATTGGTTTTCTAAACTCTTGGCCATTCGAGTTTGACTTGCCATTCTGCTGGTTCTATTCTCATGGTTACATCCACTAAAAATGAAAGTGAAACTATGTGATGTTTTTCTCTCCCCCCAACAACTCCCATGATACTTTACAAAGTTTAAAATCTTAATTCTTCTCTCCCGAGCCTTCTTTGCCCTTGCAGTCCAATTTGAGCTCCAACCCTTTCCCTATAGCTGATGTGCGAGTAGAAAATTGAGACAGAACACTGCATTTTTTTGCTGTTTTATTTTGCACTATAAATTAGCATGGTTCACACTGCATTGGTCAGCTACTTTGCATCTATTTAAAATAATTGCATTCTAAATGCTTTTAACATTGTCTTATCTTATCTTGAATATGTGCTTAGCTAGCATTCGTCACTAGTATGTGTAAAGCTGCCTCCCAGATGTCCGCACACCATTCTTTATCTAACTATTAATTCTTAGCCTTGGACTTGGCTGTAACATAACTTGAAAAGACTGCTCAGTCTAGAAAGGCTTTTCTATTGAAACTGTGCACATGTTGTAGTGTAATTGCTAGAAGGGGTTGATGCTGCAGCTAATGTCTGGTAACTTAACTTCTGCACTTCTTGTGGTATACAAAGTAACAGGCCTCCACTGAAAATGGGCTACAAGCCCAATCAGACCTCCGTGGTAAACAAATGTCAAATAAATACATTTTTGCCTGGTATGCATATTATATAATAGAACAACAGTGTAATGCTCATCTTCAAAGATGGCTTCCTGAACATCTACTATAGATGCTGTAGCCTATGAAATATACTAAGTGTATATGAAAAATTTCAGAATGTTAATTCAAAGTCTAGGAATCAGCTGTTAAATAGCAGGAGAGGGTTGCTGTATTTACAAAAAACATCAAATTGACATCCCACACTTAGGCAGCTGTGTTAATGCTTATTCTAGTTGCATAATAAATAGTAGGGTTGATGTGCATTTAAAGGCAGATTGTTTATTTTTGCAGGTTGTCTTGCTGTTTAGCTACTGCATTTGTTTCTTTTATGTCTATGCCACTTTATTTCTGATGCTGACCCTTACTTAAATTGCTTCTCCCTTTTACCTACCCTATTTCCAGTATTTTCCCACCTGGTCTACCTCTTGTCCTCCTGCTCTTCTCTTGTCCTATAGGTTAATCCAGTGTAATGTTACCTACACAGTTCATAACCTTTTTTGTCTGCTCTTACCTTTTCCTAGGTTAAGGATCAACTTCCATATCCTGACACTACCTGCCTCACTATTCCTGGCCACAAGTGAACTGCCGCTCTCCAAGCCATGGACCCCAGAAAGACTCTACAACTCACAGCCTACAACTATTGTATGTTGAATTGTGTCTTGATGTCATAAGTGTTTTCTGGTCCATACCTCCTCATAACTGTATTGCACATCAACGTCCCCCTTGTTACTCTCCACTTCAACCCCTTCTGTCTAGCACAAGCTATCTGTTCTGCCCTATCCTCTTTACCCTAGTCTACTTTGCTCTACTCCCCAAATACCGTCTAACTATACTACCTTGCCCTCTCTATTATTCTGATCCTGTTCTCTACTCTCCTTCACCATTTTTCTCACTCAGTTTTGTTGTTTGCAAATTCATTTAGCTTCCATCCTTTATATTTACTTCCTCATCTATACTAAAATATTACAAGATTCTATCAATATGTCTTGCTCTTAGGTACATAAAATAGTTCACTTAACTTTGTTCCCTTCAGTTACATTGTTGAAACTTTCAGAAAATAAAGTGGAGTTCTAACTTACTGAATGGCTTCCTAACCTCTTGGTCATTTGAGTCTGGCTTTGCCCACTCCGTTCACCTTCAGTCCGATCAAGCTCACTCCACTACTTTATCTAGATTCTTCCCATACCAAAACCTTTTCTCCTCAAAGTCCCCAACACTTTTCCTCCCATATTACTCTGTAGCTATACGTCTACTACCCTATACCTGTACTACACCATTTCCTAGTAGTGTCACTATCATCATCTTTGCCATAATGTCTCGAGCAATCACACATGCGTTGCTTCATTTTCATCTTTTCCTACTTCTCTTTGTACTGTTTCATCTCACATGTCTTAAAACTAACTCTGTTCCCTCTAAACCTGTAACAGTTACATCCTTTCTCACACCCCACTCAAACAGCTACTCTATCTCCCAACCTATTTCATATAAATCCACTGCTGTTCCCCAAACTAAAATTTCTACCTATAAAACATCATATACTCTCCCACAACATACACCTCAGCAGACCCAAAAAATGCCAGCAATTGCACCTTTACATGCCCAGATTTTTAACCATATGTCTTAGTGGTGATATCCATCCTAATTCTTGACCTACTTTAACTAACCTGTCCTATCAATCCAACTCCTTCAAATCCTTAATCACAGTCACACTGAACTTCCAAAAGTAATTGAAACAAAATTACAGACTTCCATGCCTGGACATCCCATAATCAACCTGACATTATTGCCATCACCACAGAGACCTAGCTCAAACTAAATATAAAATACTCCAAATTCCTCCCTCCACGTTTCAACATTATAAGGCTAGATAGGCTGCACAAGAAAGGAGGTAGTATTGCACTTTTCTTCCCTAGGTTCTCCTACATAACCTCTTTCTTTAGTACCATTCCTCAATTCTCCACTGTTGAAATTTTCATCTCATTCCTATAAATAAATAAATCCAAAAAACTCTACAGAGTAGTTCTTTATATTCCCCACAGGCAATAATATACCTATTCTGGAAGATATTCTTGCCTGGATCTCTAGCACAATTAAGAATGAAACCATCATACTGGGTGATGTTAATATTAATTGGCTAAACTTCTCTACTAAGTTCCTATCCTCTTAATATTAAAAATGTAGGCTCCATCCTGGACTGGATACTGGTCAGTGACTTAAATAAAATCTCCTCCGCAGGCACTCTCTCAAATGCTCTAAGTGATTATCTCCCTGCTCTTGTGCTCAGAACACCCCCCTCCCTTCAAAAACAAACAAAAAAAACACGACTACAAACAAATATGGAATTTAGTTAAATCTGAACCGAAAACATTCATCAATTTACTGAAACATATGGGCTGTAATACCCTAAAAACTATTTCCCTAGATAATGCCATCAACTACTTTAATACTTTATTTCTAGAAACCTTAAACAAACTTGTACCCCCAGAATGAAAATAATAAAATCTAATTATGCCCCATGGTTAAGTAAACCAACAAAACAATTAATGCAAAACAGGGACAAAACCTGGAAACAATGGCTAAAAAACAAAAATCAACCTAGCCTGCAGAAATTCAAACAATTTTGCAATCAAGTTAGAAAACAAGTAACCAAAGACAAAAAAAGAATAATGCCTAAAATTCCAATCCAATAATAAGAATAACCCAAACAATTCTGGACAGCCATTACTTCATTTCTAAACCAACGCACCAAAAACCAGTCCAAGTCCTTTTTCTGATAAAAGTCACCCAGAGATAGCCAATCTCTTTAACTTCCATTTTATCAATACTACATCAAATATCACAACCAATTTCCTCCAACATCACTCTGACACAGTCTGTACTGCTACTGCACTATCAACACCATCCCACCTCACCCAATATTCACCCTCCTCATCCTTTTTCAATTCTTCTAATTGTAAAACCCATCTAACACGCTCTTTCATTCTAAAACCCATTCCCACTACTACCATAAAAAGACTACTCCTCAAATATAAAACTAATGCAGCTGATAATCTGCCCATAAATATCTGACTTACTGCTGATGCAATTTCTTGCCCTATCAATATACTTATAAATAGATCTATCCTCGAAGCCTGCAGCCCAAAAACCTGGAAAATGGCATTTATTCTACCCCTCCACAAAGGCAGCAATCCCACAGATCTTTCCATCTACCGTCCTAGTGATATTCTTTCTCCTATCTCCAAGATTCTAGAGAAATGCATACAAGTTCAACTTCTTGACTTTCTCATTAATAAACAAATTCTGTCACCTACACAAGAATGATTTAGACCAGGTCACAGCACAATGACCACTTTGATTTCTTTCATGGACACAGTCAACAAAGCTAGAGACTCTGGAAAAACTGTCTCTTCCCTATTTCTAGACCTTTCAAAGGCTTTTGATACAGTTTCTCATCAACTTCTTCTAAATCAGCTCTCTCAAACTGGACTCTACTCCTCTTCTCTTAACTGATTCTCAAGCCATCTATCAGACAGCAAACAGTTAAATGGAACTCTTCCCTCTCTTATCTCCTTGGCTCTACCGGTGTTCCCCAGGGCTCTTTATCAGGCCCCTCTTATTTAGTATCTATAAATAATTTGTACTCCTCATTCAGTTAGGGCTCTCTTATTCAATATTCAAACAACTATGTTTGTCCTGCTAACTCCATATCTGACCTCCAACATATTACTCAACTCGCCTTTCCTCCAAAGAAAACTGGCTTAGTAAAAGTCAATTGTTAATCCAAACAAAACCAAGCCAATTCTATTCACCCCTAAGAAGAAAAATTATCTTAAACAAAGACCAATTTATAATACTCTCTCACAGCAAAACAGCCAATGAACTGGTTTCCTACACTAAACTATTAGGGGTAATAATAGATGAACACCTAAAATTTGACTTACATATTCAGCACATTAACAAACCTCACCAAAAACTTGACATTTGGTATAGGCACAAACACTTTCTTAGCCCTTCCAATAAGAAAAAAAAAACCTTGCTGTCACATATCTGCTTCCCTCTCTCACCTACGGTGCTCCATCACTTGTTAATTTACTATCTACCCTAAAGTCAAAACTTGAAATGTGTTACAATAAAGTCACTAGTTTCACTACTAATGCTTTATATTCCACCCACCAGTGTACTGCATTGCACTCTCTTAAATGGCTAGAACTACCACACTATTTATTCTACTTGCAATTAACAACTGCACATAAAATAGTATACAAACCTTCAGCATGACCTGCCCTCGATTCACTTCTCACCAAATACCTAACCAAAAGGTTTCATAGATCTGAAAATTAACATCTTCTATGGCTACACAAACCTAACCTACCTGTGGGCCAACTTCTATACTCTTGCTTGGTAGCCAAAACCTGGAATGCTCTTCTTTTAATGCTTAGATCCAACCAAAGCATTGTATTTTTTAAAACTTCCTTATATAACTACTTCTCTTCTAGCTGGATCTGCAATTGTACCAAACATTCAACTTTTAAGTCCTGACCACATCTATTTGCAGAGCTCCTCTTACATTCATACACTCACTACTCAGTTTGTTACTAGTTTTCTTCTGTATATAATATCCGCCTATAAAATTATCTGCTACAGGCTGTCTGCCTTATGCTGATGCTTCATCACTATTTGTGATTCTCACTCTGTAATATTAGTTACAGTTAATTGTACTAATTGACATGGTTCTTCTCAGTTTTATCTCTAGTGACACTGAATGTATTTTGTGAATTTTTCCAAATGATTAATATTGATCTATGTGTATGCATTTCTTGGAATTAACTTGCTAGTTTATTTAATTTGTTTTCTGAAATTTCTGTAATTGTTCATGATTCTTGTACATACTTGTATTTCTGGAGATTTTCTCCCCGGGTCGCCACTGAAAATGGGCTCTTAATGGCCTAGTGGACTATCATGGTAAATGAATGCCAATAAAACAAATAAAAATAAGTTAGACCCAGTTTGATCTGTGGCCACATCAAGGGGTATGTGGCTTGGAAAGTAATAATTAAAGGGATTTGTCACCAGGTCTGAGGTAGCATGAATTACTCACCCAGTCCTGCAGTGCTCAGATGGAACAGGCTGGGTCATGCTAACTGGTTTTGAGTTAATGGTTAACGTTTATTGGTTGATATGTTACATGTGAATTACTGTGGCAGTGGCATTATTCAATAAAAGATTGCAAAGGCAACAATGTTATATGGTTATTGACTCAGCTCAGTGGACAATTATTTTTTATACATCTGTGCTGATAAACATGGAATTTTGTTTTTAAATGTATTTTTCTTTTCTTTACTTTTAGTACAATGAAGCCCTCCATTACTTTCTTTCAAACTATTCTAACCCACTTTACTCAAATCAAGACACAAATAATACATAAAAAATACTGAAAATCAGACCTAGCTATTAAACTATGGTCCAAAGGAAATGGAATTTAAAAAAAACATGAAGTACACACATTGTCCAATGCCAATTATAGAAAGTCATGTAAAGTTTATACAGCAGCACATAACATAAAAGTGACACAAAGTAAGTGAAGAAACTGTACATGACTGTATTCACATAACAGTGTTTTCCTCTTTACAGAATGTATTTACATTGTGCAGAGGATTCTTTTTGCCAAATGATGGGAGCCTCATCACCAAACTCAATGAAAAGTCCCCACAGATTTTCAGTTTTAAATACTAACTGCGACAGATAAAAAGTAGGTCACCTTGGAAGCAAAGCTACTCAACAGGAACAGGTCATAAACAGTAATCCAGGCAACTCTGTATAGAATAAGCAATTATCTAAGTAGCCAGTGTCATTCCAAGATGGTCCAGTATGTACCTCCCTGGGGTGATATGCTCAGCATTCCTACTTGCTCTGCCAAGGATGTTTTACTCCTTTCCTTCAAGGGCTTCCACGTATTGACTAGAGCCTTTGCCACCCTCATTGTGCCCTTTATAAGTATAGGTCATCTAATCCCAACATAATCAACACATCAAGTCACAAAGTGGATAACATCAGTGTTTTTTTCTAAATGCCAAGACTCCTAATAACAAACTTCCCATTCTGGAGGCACTTCTGCATCTGGTAAAAATGTTCATGGGTGTGTAGTGACTGAGGCATGGTTCAAACAGAAGGGGGAGATCTCCCTGGCCTGAGTTCTAGGCCTATCATACCCTTAAACCCACTGGAAATAATCAATCTCTCAATTTTCATCAGGGACTTCATCTTTCCCAAAGTGAAACCCAGAGACCATCCAAGTGAGCTTATTTACTCCAAGTAAGCCAAACCCTCAACTTATAGTTCATTACAGGTCCCCTTTCCATGGCAGCACATTACCATGATAAGGTCTTAGCATTCCTAGAAAACAGCCCTGTTAGAGATGGATTTTTAATCCTTGGATAGGAGGTGTGAGGCAGGGGTGATGCCAGAAAATTCCATTTTATACTCTCAAACTGTTTTTACTGCCCCCCCTCCAACTCACATGACATTTTGCAAATGTACATATCTTTCAAAATGTTGCCCTCCATATACACATCATTTTCAATGTTTTCCTCTAAAGCTAGTGATGCAAAGAAAAACAGTACTCTGTAGCATATAAAAAATATATATATATATATATATATATATATATATATATATATTTTTTTTTTTATTAATTTTACATTTGTTGATTGGGATAGTCTGACTGGATACATGTCCATTTTCAATGGAGGCCAGGGGAAAAAAGCTCCAAGGTAGAACATACAGTAAAAATCATAAAATCATTACAAGTTACACACAGTTTGCAGGCTTCAGTTTAGCAAGCAGGTAATATAATCATATATTTTTAAAACAGTGTTGACAAACTGACTAGGCGATGTAACATAATTACAGATTATAGACGATAATCCAGTCAGGCTTTGAACAAGGACGTAGCCAGTGAGTTTTAAAGTATAGCTTGAGGCTTTGTTTGAACTGAGTAAGAGAGGGTTCAAGAGTAAGATCAGCAGGAAGAGAGTTCCAAGTTTTGCCAAAAGAGTTAGCAAACAGAGAGTCCCCAGAAGAGTTGTTGATTTTGGATGCTTGAACCAGTAGTTTATTAGAAGAGCAAAGTGACCTCAGGTTGCTATAAGGGTTGATGATATTTTTAAGTGCAGGCATATTATCAGGGTGGTTGAGAACTTTATGGGGAATTATAAGCTGGTTGTACTGAAGTAGGCTAGGCCATTCTAGTCACTCCAGAAGATTTAGGTTGTGACAGTGGTAGGTCCTATACCTTTGCCTTTTGCAAATCTAGCAATACCGTTATAACAGCTGGAGAGTTTGCTAAGAGTGGATTTGTTCACATTAGTGAGTAGAGAGAAGGCATAGAGAAGAGTGGAGAGTAGATGGGAATGAGCAATAGCAGTCCTATCAAATGGAGTAAGGAAACGTTTGATCTTATAGAGGGAGCCAAGTTTTTTGTTAATGGTTTTGATAGTTTGATTGACATGGATATCAAATTTCAGGGTGTCTATTGATATATTTGATTGATGTGTGTTTGTGTATGTGTGTGTGTGTGTGTGTGTGTGTGTGTGTCTGTGTGTGTGTGTGTGTGTGTGTGTGTGTGTGTGTGTGTGTGTGTGTGTGTGTATATATATATATATATATATATATATATGTATATATATATATATATATATATATATATATATATGGGTCTATGTTGATCCATCAAATTGTTTCATTGATATATGTACAGACATGTGTGTCTGTGTATGAGTGAATATGTAGGGAATTAATTGGCCATATGAATCTTACCATTGGGTAAATTAATGAGTCAGAATTGAGTAGTTATGGGTGGATGGTTGATGGTCCTTTGAAAAAAAGAACAAATAATAATAAAAAAAAAAATCATCTCCCTAGTCTTTTATCAGACTGACATCATTGGGTAGCACTAGGCAAGCTGCTAAAACCATTTGTATCATCTGTACCACTGAGCTTGCAGCCAGTACTATTGCTAAAGGAAAAGGACACTTCATGTGTTGATGTACTTTAGACTTCTTAAAGCTATTATATCTTCATATGTATGGTTTTCTTACCCATGAACAGCTTACCCTCCTTCAAAAAAGTAAGCATTTAAGCCTACTGCTACTGTTCCTTCCAGTGAAGACTGACAATGTGATAATCTAAGCAATCTCATATCAGTCATACATTCTACAGTTTTCTTTCCTGTACTGAGATCTGGCAAAAGTGTACTCAAGGGATTTATAACCACTGACTGTTCTGATACTTTAGCTGTATAATTTCATTGTTACACTTGCCCAGCAGATGGTTGATGAAATTCATTGTTTCTGATATTCAGGAACCAACTGTCTCAGGTCTGTCCTTTTTTACAATTGTTCTTTTTTTGGCTCAATTTACTTACCAGAGAATGCACTAAATAATAGATATTGCTAATGACTAGCTGTTGTGACCTCTGTACTCCCCAGGGTTCTAGAAGAATTCAAACAGCTTTAAGTTACTTTCATATTTAGTGTCCTTACAGTTCTTATCCACCCACCCCCACCCTTCCCATCCACAGGATCATACAGGATCACAGCTGCTCAGGGTAAGCAAAGATGTTTGACTGATCTGCTTTTCCACACTGAAAGGGTTTTTTGTACTTCTTACCTGTTAAACTTATTGCTATCTTGATCTTTGTTTATGCTTGGGGTTTATTGAACTTGCTTCATGTACAGACTTGCTTAACAAATCTTGCAAAAAATGGTGTGTATTGCTATTTGCTGCTTGTACAGATTTGTTTAAAGTTGTGTAGCTTACATTTGTTCATACAATGTATTGTAAGTATTTATCACATATGTGCTAATTTGTAAATACTAGTGTTTAACTACTACTACTGCTTTTAGTTAAGGATTGCACTGTTGTTGAAGTTGCTGCTTGTATAGGCTTGCTTGCAGTTGTACTTCAGATCATTACAACACAGTGAGTAGAATTGCTTCAGTATACATTATGCAGCAGAGATGTATCTGAAATATGGGGCAGCAGTTGGCATAATGATTTGAGAGACTAGTTGCCATAATGGTTATGGTCTTTGCCTCCCATGCACAAGGTACAGGGTTCGATCCTGACCTGTGGTCAGTGCCGGTATGGAGTTTGCATGTTGTCTTTGTGGAAGATTTTCCCACTTCCCAAAAGCATGCTGAGTATTTCCAACTCAAGCTCACCCATGAATGGAGATGTGGCAGCAGCACTGACTTAAGATGGTGCCGTATGGGGGAAGAGTTGTATGGTCCAACCACTTTGGGCATGTGCGATGGTGTGCAGTATCATCAGGATAGGAGAACATGGATCATAAAGTCCATACCATGGGAGAGCTAGCCACTAGATGGTGTGTAAAAATATGGCTGTAGATGATTTGGTCACGTTGACTAATGTTGCCAAATAGATATGGGTATTTGCCTCTGATAAGTGGGTAGTGGACCTGACCTAAATCAGGGACCCATGCTAAAGGTGAGAAAGGTGTATGTGCCCCTATTGGCCAGTGTGCGTTCACCATAAAGCCTAGCAGCCTTGGGTCAATATGCTTCTGACTCGCCAGTGTCTAGCTGATGAGCTTAGGTTATCTGTGATATCTCTGTTGAGCAAAAGATTGATGTAAAACCAATCGACCTGCTTAAAATGAAATAAGAATTGCTACATTAAGTGTAAGTGTGACAGGATGGAGCTTGGAAGTTGATGACATGATGGTAGAAAGGAGGCTGGATATTACATGCATCCAAGATACAGGATGGAAAGGCAGTACAGCAAAGCCACTTGGCCTGGGATCCAGAGTCTACTACTCAGGAGGAGGACGGTGAAGGAGAGGATTCAGAAAACAGTGAGAAATGTCATCAGATTTAGTTACAGACTCATGGCAATCAGAATCTAGTGTAATGATAGAGCACTATTCATAATTCAAGCCTATCCACCACAGCAGGGTTGTGATAGTGAGGAAAAGAATGCATTCAGGTAGCAGTTGCAAGACAATGTGAAATAAAGGATATGTGGACTGCCTGGGTCCACATAGGTGGGACAACATGAGTAAAGAAGAGGCCACTATAGACTTCCTCTCTGGCAAAGGGCTTGATGGTGAGCAACATGTCAGCGAGAGAAAGTCACAGGATTACCTACAATACAGGCTAACATGCAACTCAGGTAGACTTCCTCCTAGTAAGGAAAGGGCAGTGGGGTAGATTGCAAAGTCATCTGAGTACACCCACAGCATAAACCAATGGTTGTCAGAATCAGCTCTAAGCAGTGGTCAGAGAAGGCTCTAAGATAAACAGAGATTAGGCTGAAGACCTGGAATTTGACTGGAGAGAAAGCACAAGAGTTCAAGGAAATACTCAGTGATTTAGCAACTCAGGAGGAAGAAGAAATAGGTTGAATTGAAGAGGCATGGCAACAGCAACACCTCACAACAGCAGAACAGATATGTGGCTAAGCCATATGTGGAAATAAGGATACAGTGATACATAAGGAAAGGTGGTGGTGGAATGCAGAAGTTTATCAAGTCACCAAAAGACAAAAGGAGTACAGGAAACAGCATGAGACAGAAAGGAAGGACTGGGCTAGAAAGGAATACTGGTTGGCTAACAAAAAGGCTAAAAAAGGAGTTGCAACAACAAAGAACAAGACATTTGAGGCAATCCACCAGATTCTGAAAAGTGACTCAGAAGATAGCATAAAGAAACTATATCAACTTGCAAGGTAAAGACAGAAAGATAAAGAAGATAGTCAGACACCCTTCTTAAGGGATGCCAGCAACAACCTGCTCACCAGTCCACATGGCATCAAAGGCAGACTGAAGGAGTATTTACAGCAGCTTCTGAGTGAAGAAAACAGCACAGAAGCTATACTGCCCCAGACACAGCTTACGAGGAAAGAATAGGAGCGGAGTTCACCATAGAAGAAGTAAGGGCAGCACTAAGGAAAATGAAGTGAGGGAAAGCAGCAGGCTAAGATGAGGTCAAAACAGATATGATAAAGATGTTGGGTGAGACAGGAGAGAAATGGCTCTTGTTGGTACTCATAGCAGTATGAAGAGAAAGGCAAAACCAAGATGACTGCAGAATTGGGCCAGTGTTCAAGAACAAAGTGGGCATTTGCGACTGTAGGCAGTATAGAGGTATCAAACTCCAGTTACATTGCATGAAAGTTCTGGAGAGGATGATAGATAAACAAATATGCAGAGTAGTAGAAAGTAAGATAGGAGATGAGCAGTATGGATTCAGATCAGGATGCAGCACAGCTGACCCATTGTTTGCAGTGAGACAGATACTTGAGAAGAAGCCAGAAATGAGGAAAGAGTCCAACTGGGCATTCCTAGATATGGAGAAGACATATGACAAGAAAACTGAATCAGGCAGTCCTGCAGTGGTTTGAAGTCTGTAAAACATTGGCAGAATTAGTGCAATCTATGTACAAGGACTCAATGTCTCAAGTATGAACAGTGTTCAGTCTCACAGAAGGGTTCCCAGTGTGAGTAGGTATGCATCAATGTTGTGCTGCTCATATTGGTGATGGACCATAAAAAGGAGGGGACAGATCAACAAATATCATGTATGCAGACAGTGTGACATTACAGGCAGACTCTGAGCAAGAACATCAGCAAAGGATAGGGGAATGAAATGCAAAACTGAAGACACACGTGATGAAACTGAATACGGATAAGGCAGTTGTAATGGCAGCAAATGTGGAAATCAGAAAAAGCTTATAATTGGGACAGAAGGGAAAATAGTGGAACAGATTAACACCTTCAAGTATTTGGGAGGGGTGGTTGAGGAAAAGGAAAGTCTGAATGAGGAGATCAAAGCTAGAATCATTGGGGCTGCAGCCAACTGACATAGTGTATCAGGGGTAGTAAATGACAGAAGTAAGGTGTACAAAAGAGTGTGGTACTGAAACTCAGGATGTAAAGGCAGAGCAGTGCAGGAAGATACAGATGATGGAGATGAAGTTCTTGAAATGAGTGGTAGGATGCATGCTGTAGGACAGATGAAGAAATGAGAACAGATTAAGGTGGTTTGATGTAGAAGATTTGGGGCATTCAAGAAGAAGGCAAGGTTAAACAAGGGTATCCAGTAAAGAGATGGATGGATTGATGATGATGATGATGATGGTGTATCTCAAGTACGCTGATTTGTAAGTGCTGGTTTTATCTTGTGGGTTCTTTAGCATAAGATAGCATTTCCAGTGAAGCTGGTGAAAGACTAACTGCATTGATAATGCTTTAAAGATATTCTACCATTAATTTGAAATTGCCTTTATGCAACTTGAACTAATTTCAAGAGCAACATCCTTCTTCAGAAGTAATCTCTGTAATTGTTAGCTGCAGTTTGTATCCAAAGTAAATGCTTTTTCTGTATGGACTTTGCCTAAACAAGCTACTGTATGTAGTACTGCAGCACCATTCTGTTTCTCTCTCCCCCTCTCTCTCTCTCTCTTTCTCTTTCTTTTGTAACTTTCCAGCTTCCTGTTTCGTTTCCAAAGCTTGTCTGAATTACTTTTTGGGTAATAAAAAATGTAACTAATTCTACCAATTTGGTGCCTCAGTTAAACACTGTGAGGCAGTTAGAACTGGACAATTTCCAATGTAAGTTTAGATTAGAGCTTCTCCTTTAACAACCCATTACTGAATTTACAGAAGCTGGAAAGTCATTACAAATGCTGCTAAACAGCATCACTGTCAGCTACTGCTTTTTTCTATTATATGAGGTACAGTCTATAAAAGGCAATCAATGCTACTAGTTTTTACTGATACACAGCAGATGGATGTTTAAGGGTTTAATACTGCATTGTATCACCCTAAACATTTTTTTCTGGGATACCAGTTATCTAAACAAACTGACATTCTATATAAACACAGTAAACTC
This sequence comes from Protopterus annectens, assembly GCF_019279795.1. NCBI lineage: Eukaryota > Metazoa > Chordata > Ceratodontiformes > Protopteridae > Protopterus > Protopterus annectens. The sequence continues at coordinate 1,457,137,691 of NC_056739.1, forward strand.
TCAGTTAACCGGAACTCAAGCAACCGGCAAAAAAAAAATCAAAGAAATGCAGTACAATTTTCATGTGTTGCACTTTCTGTTTTTCTAGAGTTTTAAAAGGAAGACATAAATAAATCTCCTCTCTCTCCAACCTGAGAACAAGTCAAACCAAACAAATAGTATAGGGTACAGTATTAGTCAGACCTGTTTTCAATAGTAACTCTCAAGCAACCAGAAATGACAGTTAACTGGCATCTACCAATCCCTATGGGTGCTGGTTAACTGAGAGTTTACAGTGATTCTTTATTCAAATTTGCACTTTATGCAGTGTGCACTGTAACCTTAAAGCAGACTTAATAATTGCAAGCGTGTGTGTTTTAAATAACTCCTAAATGACATATTATTTTTGTTCACCTCAAAAATTTATGTAATAGGCTTACATGATTTCCCCTTTCACTAAATATTGAACATGGTTGTTTTCCCTATCTTTCTGCATCATGCTGCTTAAATTTATCTTTCTTCTAATATGAGTATTTGCAGCCTGCAAAATATATTTTCAGTGTGGATAATATACAGACTGACACTTTTGCGTGCCACTAGGTAATCTGCTAAAACCATCTGTACCACTGAGGCAGAAGCCAGTGCTACTGCTAAAGGAAAATAACACTTCATGTGTTAATGCACTTCAGGCTTCTTAAAACCATTATATCTTCATATGTATGTCTTTCTTACCCATGAGCATCTTGTCTTGGGTTTAATATATGGCTTTCTGACTCTTGAGCAACTTTTTCAAACTTTCTCTGCTCTGTTGTCCTGTTGATTTATTCTCATTATATTTGTAAAAGCACTCACACTGCTGTTAAACCTTCCTTTACTTGTATTGTTACTGACTGTTTTTCTTGGGCTAATACCACCATCTGAGAGGGGTTCAAACCCACTCTTTTTACCTTCACAATGCTCAAGCTCACTATTCTCACTATTCTTACTGGGCAGCCATTGAAAATGGGTATTTATTACCCAGTTGGACTTTCTTGGCAACAAATGACAACAACTAATAAATAACAATCTATTCTCATCTACTAGGATGCATACTTGACAGAGACAAAGTTGGTGTGGTGTAGGGGTTTTGCATGGAATTGAATACATATCTTTTGCCAGTACAACTGCAGAAATCCAGTAGCATTTTTAATGATAAGGCAAACTACTGAAAAATGTGTAGAGCATATGCAGTGAATCATATCTGCTTCTTATTACCTACCTAACTCTTGTTTACTGTCTAATGGAACATGGTTCAAGACTAAATTAGTGTTCTCTTTGGGGATAGAAAAACAAAAATAAACTGGTAGCCAGTTGTGGCGTAAAATCAGACTTTAATAAAATGACAACAGCAAAGAGTTTAAATAAGCGTTTTCATTCCAAACTAGGTACTTCATCAGATCTAACTTCACAAGCATTACAACCATTTATTAGTGTCTAAGGTCACGTGATTTCAGCAAAGGTTTAATTGGTATAAAGTCATTTAACCCTTTACCATTTGTAGCCTGCTATAAAGTCAACCATTTAATTTCAAGGCATTCAGTGCGGGTCCTGATATCACCCCCTCTCACATCAGACTTACATATCTCAAGGACCATGAATTTAAACCATTGATTACTGCCCATGCTTTTTGCATGTTTAGGAAGGGCGTTCTTGTTATCATCTGTATTTATACTATATATATGTTCTCTAATACGGTCTCTGAGACATCTATTCAATGTTCTCTAATACGGTCTCTGAGACATCTATTCAATGTTCTCTAATACGGTCTCTGAGACATCTATTCATCTTGCCCACATGGAAAGATTTACAAACCTCACAACAAGCATAATAGACTAAGTCACAGGTATTTTTAATATTGACCTTCATGCTAGCTGTAGTACATGTGACTTAGTTTATTATGCTTGCTGTGAGGGGGTGATATCAAGACTCACACTGAAATGAAAGCAGACAAGATTATTTTATTAAAGTTTGATTTTACGCCACCACTGCCTACCAGTTTATTCTTGTTTTTCTGCTCAAGTTTGGTGTTTTGAACTGGTTGCTCTTGTTTTTAACACGGTTCTCTTTGGGGATGCTGAATAGGTATTGCTATCAATTTTTATTATATTGAATCTGCACACAAAACTCTGTTATGTGCACATGCTGCTCTGGTAAATTATTCCTTGTATCCTGTCCTTACTTAAAGCCCTTACTTATAAGTGGGGCATACCAGACAAAATGAAACAGCGAATTCATCAAACCTCTTCAAACATTTTGTTAATTTTCTGTATAGTACTGCCATTTTCTGAAAGCTACAACAAAAATCAAAGCTTATATAGCGATGCTGGCATCTTTCTGATGTGCAGTATGTGGTCCTTGTCAGTGGTTCTTGCTTCACAGGGATGTGAGTAAATAGGAAAGGCATTTAGTTGCTATCTGTTGTACCACAATTGGGGTGCCCTTTGGATCATTTATAATAGCTCTGTTTGTTCCAAACACAAATATGCTAAATATCATTCAAATTTTATTTTTAATAATGTGATTGACAATTACAGTATAATAAATATCACATACAAATATTGTAATACTTACATTGCTTACCTTCTGAATGTGTTTGTTTTTCTGTAGGGAAAATTAACTATAACGGAATTTTCCAGCTGTAGATGTCATTGTCTTTATGAACAATAAAAAAGAGAGAAAAGAAATCACAGCAATAAAATATGTCACTTTTCTTCCCAGTGGACATATTATGATCCATTGTTAAAGAAGGCTGCTATTTGGGAAATATTTAAAAAACTGCTATTAAAAACATATATTTAAAAAAAAGTTATGTTATACCAGTTTTGTGATACTTCATGATATAACTTATTCCCACAAAAAGTATACATTTTCTTAATATTTACACCAACTATAATGCTTATCAGGCTAATTCTGCTGTTCTCTCCTTCATGCTTTTTAAGAAATTCACAAAAACAAAGAAAGATTTTGTTACAAAATAAACTTTACAAAAAGGGTATACTAAAGTCAGATTTGACTTGGTAATAAGTATTCTTCTTTATTTTTTCTGATAATTTTGAAAGTAAATGCATAGCAATATATATCATGATGTTCATTATGGTTAAATATTGCAAAATTACTAACTGACCGAACTTCAACAATATGCCACAGGATGGTTTAAAATGCACTGCACCTAAATATACTAAAGTCTGTAAACTCCTTCCTAATTTCTGTAATAAACATACAGTTTATATTTAGTTTTGGTAAATCGTCTCAAAAAATAAGTTGCTAGTATAAAGGTACTGACATTGAGGTTTTGCTATTCAAATTAGTCGTACTGAATTTATGAGCTAAAAGTTGTTGGTTGTCTCTTCCTGTATATAAAATCTACTTAACAACAGCCCTATATTCAAAAAGCTATTTTACCTGCTTTATTAATAACTTGTTATTATTCATAATCAGTTCTAACCCTGTCATGTCTTTTATAAATCTAATGGACTACACTCTGCCTTACTAGAGTAAGCAGTTTTTTGTATTTTAAACAATAGTTCCCTTATTCAAAATATTTTATATGTCTTGTCATTACGTAACTGCTATGCATAGGTTGGGATTCAGAAATGCTACTGCAAATGCTAATCCATTTTTACCACTAGCAATAGTCATTTCTGACTCAAAGCCCTGCTAGCATGCCTTACTTTGAAGAGTTCAATTATCATGGGGGGGGGGGGTTGTCTCTTTGGCCTACCGCAAATGCTAATGAGGCATTCAAGGGGATCAGCATATGTTAATTAGCCATGTGCTTTACCCCAGAAATACAGAATCTCTTAGCTGTGTAAATCTTTACTGATAGTAGCATTAGTTAACTAAGCCAAATGTTCACAGTCACACTTTCCTCTCAATGGGATGGTCATGTTGGAAGTTAAGTGCCAGGGAGTTTACTGGATAGATGGTTTTAGGGGGTGCATGTGTGTATGTGTGTGTGGCTGCGTGTGTGAGCATATACAGAGCTATAAGTTGTTTGTGTGCCTGGCTGGGTGGTCACAGTGGGAGAAGTTAGTTAGGGGATAGATAGGGTAGGGGGTGTGTGTGTCTGTGTGTGCTTATGGGTAAATGGGTGACAGTGCCCTCGAGTGTGATCAGGTGAGGGTGTGCCTGTGTGTGTATGGGGGTTGGCTGCCATACCTCTAACTCTCCCTGACCAACAAGCATTTCCTATAATACTGAGGAGGAGAACATTAGACATGAGAGAGTTTTAAACATCAATCTAAGTCATCAAAGGTTAATGAAACAACAGTTTTTGCAGCACAAAAGATTTATAGAGCAAATACTAGACAGTAGGGACACCTCGATATTACCCTAATCCACTTAAAATAACTCGTTTTCTGCAGCACAAAACATATTAGGGGCACCAAAAGTTATGGAACTGTAATGTCTGGCATTATTGACTGACTGTAATGGCCCATGATGTACAGATTTTTGCACAAAGCCAGAGTAAAACACTAGATGACACCACAGTTTAATCCACCTAAACAATTAATAGAGCGGGTCTTGCTCCTGGGTGCATTTACTTTACAATAAGAAGAATGTAACTCTATTGTCTGACGTTATTAAATGACTATAATAATTTGTGATTTACAAGGGGCACTGACAAATCAGTGACATTCTGTAAACTCAGAGAATGGGAAAGCGGTATGTTGTTTTGTGTGTGTTTGTATATTAGTTGGAGAATAAATGGGAGGTGCTTGCGTTAATTTTATTTATCATTTTTTTACCAGGAAAGTCTGATTTGGAACAAAGCCAATTTTCAGCAGAGGCCCGGGGAGAAACACTACAGATGTATGTCTTTGTAACATGGGAGGAAACCAGAGTACCTGGAGAAAGCCCACACGAATACAGAGAGGACATGTGGACTCTGCACAGAAGGCACTCTAGCCAAGAATCAAACCAGAGAACGTCTTACTGTGAGGCAACAATGCTGCTATTGCACCAATGATGCATCCATGGTGATTACTCAAGGGCAGCAGAAAAGACCTTTTTAGCACTTTTGGTAAAAATGAACCAGTAATGAAGTCTTTCCTCTCTTTAGCTAATGTGTATCTGAATCACTTTTTTCCATGATCATGCTAAAAGGCCCTTTTTGCCACAACCTTACTTGTGTCTAGACCTGTTTCTAAATCTTGGGCATAGTTTTTGCCATCTGTTGTTCTCCATTACAATGTTTCTTGGAAATGCTTTGCTGTATATTACTTCTCTGTGATGTTATCTATGCTTTTATTAATAAAAACGTTTGACACTTGAATGGAAAAGAGCTTAACAGTGGAGATAATGTAGAAGATCAGTGCTTTCCGTGTTTGAACTGCTAGTAAGTCAATTGTCATTTCAGGTTTCAGAAAATACACAGTGAGATAAAAGCAAACACTTTTGTATACTCCTCGTGAGTTCTCATCTATTTTTTTGCTTTATAAAGTATCATGGGAACTATCATATGGATACCACGTCTTACTGTCTCTGACCAGGCATATAGGCATTATCATTACTCAGACTATATGATATCACGGCTGAGTCACTAATGTGTCTCTCTGCCATTATCTCCTTTATTCCGTTCAAAACCATCAAACTCTGGCACCTCCCTAGGTATACAGTCCAAGAAAAATATTAAAGGGTGACTACTACTAAAGCACTAATGAACTACTGTGGCGCCAAAGCTTTGTGCAAGCTAACTAACTAACTAACTAACTAACTAACTAACTAACTAACTAACTAACTAACTAACTAACTGACTAACTGACTAACTAGCTAAATAAATAAATGGAGGATATCAGCAATGGGATGAATATTCTATAATATTATATATTCTGTAATTTTTTTATCAAGAATACCGCAATGCACACGCAGCAGTCACGGGGTACCCACAATAATATCACGCATGCAGGAATCTTCTAGAGACAATGCAATGATTGCTGCCTTTGTAAATTAGGGGCACCAATTGGCTTCCTCTGTCAGAGAATTGTCTAACGGCACAGTGATGCAGCGGTAGAGTTGTCACCTCACAGCAAGAGGTTCTCCGGTTCAATTCGCAGCTGGGGTGCCTTCTGTGTGGAGTCAGCATGTACTCCCTGTGTTCGTTTGGGTTTCCTCTGGGTGCTCCAGTTTCCTCCCATGTTACAAAGACATATGTCTGGAACATTTCTTGCCAGGCCTCTGCTGAAAATTGGCTCATTCCAAGTCAAATCTTCCCAGTTAACAAATGTTAAATAAATAACTGTAACAGAACAGCAGCTCTGTGCACTTTAAGCAATGTGATTATCTTTTTTTTCCTTTTTTGTCAATAAAACCTCTCTTTACAATAATGTTTCTTAAAGCAGATTCTGGACATAAGTTCTACATAGTCTTCTTTAGTTTCTTTATGGGGCATGTATGCATAAAAAATTAGGAGGACTAGTTTAGATATTTTGAAGAGCAACCTGGGCACTTATTGTGGAAAAAACTGCTTTGCTATTTTGGCAGGCCAGAAAGGCTTTCTTGCCCATGCCTGAATTATTTGTACATATGAATGTATTTATGTAAGCAGGGCACAGGCCATTCAGTGTGACTTGCCAGTTATTAAAGCAGGCATTATAATATCCCTGAAAGTGCATAACAAAACTCTCTGGTGAATATAATAGTGAATGTAAAAACGTTGTTATTCCACTCCATGTTTACAGTTCTACTCCCCAACCTAATAAAGGATATGGCAGTTCCAATACCAGAGGGTTGTACTGGGACACAAAGTTAGGACTGAGTGGAATAACAAAGAGAAGCTGGCGGTCAGCTGGATATATGCATAGAAAAAAAAAAAAAACCGAAATCTTTTAATCCAGAAATTTAATTTGTTTCTAGGTGCAAGCAAAATAACTGAGATGCCAGAAGTCATTCAGTATGTCATAATGTCTGAAGCCTTGAGGATATTTAATAGCTTTACCTTTCAAAAAGAAAAAAAGGGCAACACATCAGTGCTATTTTATTCATCTCTGATTACCTGTTTTATCCAATTCAAGAACACCATAGAACAGGGTCTATCCTGTCACTCATTTGGCACAAGGCAAAAAAAAAAAACGTAACTTTCTAGTGGATACCAGTCTGTTGTGAGATAAAACAGCAGTTAGACTGAAATCAATAATTACTGACAAACCTCTCAACCTCTTAGAGCAAGACATCTGGCCAAAGCCATAAATAAAAGTGGGACAAAGGCCTAAAAATAGGGGCATTTTTTAATATTGCTCTTACAAACTTAGAAAGTTGATAGAATAACAGGTTTTGTATTAGCATGAATTTTCTGAAGGGTATAATGTATGAAATTCAAATATCTTTCATTATTTTTTAACTTCAATCTTTAATGATTTGCTACTAGTTTATCAAAAATCCCACAATTTTATGAAAAACGGACCAAACATATGAGGCAAAAATCTGGACATTCTGCGAAAATCTGAACAGTTAAGAGGTATTACTGATAGTTTTGAAAAAATCTACAATTCATTTATCATTTATTTCTTACATTAAACCAGAACTCAATTGAAAGTCTAAATGCTTAGGTTACTGAAAGATGTCTAGTACAAACTTGGTGAGCTGCATGACTTTTTGATGAAAGACAGTGGATTTTGTGGTATAAGAAATAATTAAACAAGGGTCAGGCTTTTGAAAGAAGCAGATATGACCTTATTAAAAGATGGGGATGACTGCAGAGTAATAGAGGTTATATGCACCCAGTAAAAGGAATTGACTGAAGAAATACAAGTGGTTAAGATAACTTTCTATGCAGATAATACTACTGAAGCCTTAACAGAAAATGCATAACAACAGCAAAGGAAACACCAAGTAAGTTTTGAGATACACAAGAAGCTTGACAGAGTTTATGTATTCTAGGTGTGGCTATAAGAGGAAGACACACTCAGTATTTCATCAGTATTCAACAGTTTAGGCAGAGAGAATCATCTTTCAAGGATAAGTAAAAATAAGTGTTAAAAAGATTTTGAATGTTTAGTAAGAAAAGGAAACAAGATGGAAATAATAGAAGCTGTGAAACCAGAGTGTAAAGCATGAATATAAAGTAACCAGTTGTCAAGAAAAACTTAGAATTAATAAGAAAAAAAATTGAATGTAAGCTTGATATAGGTGCAGATATAATATCATGACTGAGCATGTTTAAAAAGTGATGATGAAAGGGTCTGAAAGAAAATCAGTGTGTACACAAATGACATATCCAGAATAGCAAATATATAAATCCATTGGGTCCAAAATGATTGAAAAGGAAATGTATTAAAAAAAAAGATTCTCTTTCAGATTACATTACAATATGAGGAGGTTAATTTTCCTAACATGTTTGGCTATTTGACTTATGAGAAGTTAGGCATAGTGAAATTTGTTAACCATGTCCAAGTCCAAGCACAAAGTATATGTCTACAGGAAAAGTTGCATAGTTGCTTCAATACTGTACAGGGTCACAACAAAGATATATTCCATGACTATGATAAATTACGTACAGACCTTGGTGGCTTTCCATGAGAAAATCTTATTCATATAAGCCCAGATACTTCCACCCCAACTCTGGCCTATCCACAACAGTAGGCCCAAGCACACCATCTAACAACCCAATGTCTACTACCCAGATTGATAGACTTCCAAACTCATTTCTGGTCTATCATCTCAACATCATAAGCCTAAACAACAAGATCCATAGCCTACATGGACTTTTAGCTGTTCACTCCCCTGATATCCTCTGGCTCACAGAAATCTGCCTAAAACCAATAACTAAAGATAACAAAATCACCCCCCCCCCCCACAGTACAACATCCTTAGACTGGACCGGATCTCCAGGAAAGGTGGCGGGGTAGCTGTACTATACAAGTCTACCATAACAATAACAGTTGACACCCAACAGCCACTCCAGTTTGGCAATGCAGAAATTCTCATCACCAAACTAATAATAAACAACAATAAATGCAGATACATTGTCTACATTTATATTCCACCCAGCAAGAATGATAATACTCTAGAAAATATCTTACATTGGCTAGCTTCTAACTATCCCCAGGAAGCCATTGTCTTGGGGGACTTTAACACTGATTGGAACACTTGTTCCTCTGAAACTCCCTCCACCCATTTAAATCTCCATGGGTTTACTCAGATCATTGCCACCCCCACCAGATTTAGCAAAAGTAGAGTCAAAGAGAGTATCCTCGATTGGATACTTATTAACAGCCACCCAGGGTTGGGAGGGTGGCCAGGGTTGGGAGGGTGGCCTAATGGGTAGTGTTTTGCCGAACTATGAACCTAAAAGTACAAGTCAGGTACATTACCTGATGATCTAAGTGATCTCTGCCTTACCTATATTACTAGGCTCAAAGCCGACATTCCCAACCAGCCCACCTACAAAACTATAAGAAATGTCAGGGACTTTAACCTTGAAAACTTCCAAAAAGAACTCAAAGCATGTAATTGGAATGTCTTGAAACAACTTCCATTACAAGAAGCAGTTGAGTACTTCAATACCAAATTTCTGGCAACCTGTAACCACCATGTTCCTACCCGTACCATCCATGTAAAAGCCACAGTTGCACTGTGGCTATCTAAAGAAACAAAAACCAAAATTAAACTAAGAAACAATGCCTGGGCCAGGTGGCATGTTACTAAATCCCCTATGGACCAAGTAAGATACTGGCAGCTAAGGAACCAGACCAAAACATCTGTCATTCTACACAAAAATAATCACTACACCCTCCTACAACAAAAATATCAGCTAAACCCTCAAAAGTTCTGGTCTGGTATTAACAATATTCTCCACCCAGGCCATTCCATCACTCCTACCCCATCAGCTGCTCTTGATAAATCCTCTGTTGAAATTGCAAACAGCTTCAACTCCTTCTTTACTGAAACTATCCAGTCTCTAGCTACCCATCAGACACAAACACCAGTTCTGGCACGTCTAGCCCTGATCCACCCAGCACCCAACCCACCTTTACCTTTCAAACCGTACCTACCAACCTGATCCAGACCTTACTCAAAAAGCTAAAACCCACTACACTACCTGCCGACCACCTCCCAGCTGAATATCTTGAAAAAGCAGCTAATGCAATAACACTTCCCATTTCTATTCTGATCAACAGATCCATCTCAGAAGGATCCATCCCAGCAATATGGAAAATATCACATGTTATACCTCTCCATAAAGGAGTAAGTTCCACAGAATTATCTAACTTTAGACCTATAGCCATTCTTTCACCACTAGCTAAAATCATGGAAAGATAGACAAACAAATCATGCACTTTCTTATTCAAAACGGAAAGCTCGCTGACTCTCAGCACAGCTTTAGGCCATTCCACAGTACCACCACGGCTCTTCTATCTTTCTCTGCCACAATCTTTATCGTAACAACAACAAACTATCTTCAGCACTCTTCCTAGATCTCTCAAAAGCTTTCGATATAGTCATGCATCAGCTACTGCTCAATACCCTACAAACCATCGGTTTAGACCAACACGCAATACAATGGTTTCACTCCTACCTAAACGGTAGACAGCAGGCTGTGTTGTAGCAGAGCAAGCTGTCATCCCAACTTCCTCTAACCCTAGGTGTCCCACAAGGGTCCATACTAGGTCCCCCTTCTTTTCTCTATCTTTATCAATGATCTGCACACCACCATCCCAGGAGCTACCTGCAGCCAATATGCAGATGACTCAATGCTAATATTCTTCGCCTCCTCTCCTTCACAACTTCTAAACCTCACCCAGACCACTTTCAGCATGGTAGAAACAATCCTAACAAAACCAAGCTACTACTTTTCTCCCCTAACCATAGAATTCCTCCTCCTTCCTTCAACATCAAATCTAGCAATGACACCATTATCTTCTAGATTCTAAGCTTCTAGGCGTAATAATAAACAACAACCTTAAATTTGATAAACATGTAAATCACACTATTAAGTCCATCAAAAAAAACTTGGCTCCCTGTACAGAGCCAAACCTTTCCTCACCCCCTCACCCCCTCCCCCAGCTAGGGTAGCTATTGCAAGATCACACCTCCTCTCTACCCTTATGTATGCCTCCCCTGTACTCACAAACCTATCCAAAACTGATCTCAACAAATTATCAGGATGTTACAATCATATAGCCAGATTCGCTACAGGCATGGCTATTAGGACCCACCATTGCCAGAACCTCAAAGCACTGGGATGGCTAGAGTATCCTACCCTTCTACAGTTCAACCAGCTTATAGTAGTGCATAAAATACTCCATCAACCTGATAACACCCCTGCCCTCAAAAATATTCTCACACCTCATAGTACCCCCAAGCCATTACACTCAGCTGATAAACTAATGATACTGACCCAAAAATCCAACAACTCTGCAGGCGATGCTATATTTGCCAACTCAACCAGTAAAATCTGGAATCTACTCCCTACTACCATTAACAAGGAAACCTCACTACCCCTATTTGAAAGAGAACTCAAAAAATACCTCACATCTCCTTGGCTGTGCTCTTGTTCTAAACCTGACTAAAAACTTCACTAATACATGTCTTGCTACCAACCTGCTGGTTTAGCCAAGTATCTATGCATCATAGCATTTGAATGTCTAAGCATCATGAATTATGAGATCTGATTGTATTCTATGTTCACATTTTCTGATATGTCTTTGTCAATCAGATGTAAGTCTGTACATTGTGTATATTGATATCTGCCTGTATTCTTTGTCTATATTTTTCTAAACATGTCTACCTGAGTTTATCATTCAGTGATGTATGTACTGTCACTTTTTTAGTATGCGGAGCTTTTCTCCCCGGGCCTCTGCTGAAAATGGACATATATCCAGTCGGATTATCCCGGTCAACAAATGTAAAATAAAAAATAAAATAAATACTTTTTCTGGCCTGTAAGACATTCACCTGGAAAAGTACTAGTAGCATGTAGGAGTACAAATAAGCAGGAATTAAAGGGAATTGAACATTTAGATGTTATTAAAAAGAAGATAAATTCATAACAAGGAGTGAACTGTGCTGCTGGAAAATGTTCCTTTTTTTGATCAGTGCTGCTATGGCATGGACTGTCCATCTGCATAAAACAAAGTTCATCCATGATGAAAAATTAAAAAATATATACACAATCAACGGAAAGAACCAGGCAGAATCCAGGCAAGAAGCAAAAGCACAACAGTCAGTAATGCTGTATAAAAGCACAAAAGTCAGTAATGCTGTATAAAAGCACAAGAGTCAGTAATGCCGTATAAAAGCACAAGAGTCAGTAATGCCGTATAAAAGCACAAGAGTCAGTAATGCCGTATAAAAGCACAAGAGTCAGTAATGCTGTATAAAAGCACAAGAGTCAGTAATGCTGTATAAAAGCACAAGAGTCAGTAATGCTGTATAAAAGCACAAGAGTCAGTAATGCCGTATAAAAGCACAAGAGTCAGTAATGCTGTATAAAAGCACAAGAGTCAGTAATGCTGTATAAAAGCACAAGAGTCAGTAATGCCGTATAAAAGCACAAGAGTCAGTAATGCTGTATAAAAGCACAAGAGTCAGTAATGCCGTATAAAAGCACAAGAGTCAGTAATGCTGTATAAAAGCACAAGAGTCAGTAATGCTGTATAAAAGCACAAGAGTCAGTAATGCCGTATAAAATCACAAAAGTCAGTAATGCTGTATAAAAGCACAAAAGTCAGTAATGTTGTATAAAAGCACAAGAGTCAGTAATGCTGTATAAAAACACAAGAGTCAGTAATGCCTTATAAAAGCACAAGAGTCAGTAATGCTGTATAAAAGCACAAGAGTCAGTAATGCTGTATAAAAGCACAAGAGTCAGTAATGCTGTATAAAATCACAAAAGTCAGTAATGCTGTATAAAAGCACAAAAGTCAGTAATGTTGTATAAAAGCACAAGAGTCAGTAATGCTGTATAAAAGCACAAGAGTCAGTAATGCTGTATAAAAGCACAAAAGTCAGTAATGTTGTATAAAAGCACAAGAGTCAGTAATGCTGTATAAAAGCACAAGAGTCAGTAATGCTGTATAAAATCACAAAAGTCAGTAATGCTGTATAAAAGCACAAAAGTCAGTAATGTTGTATAAAAGCACAAGAGTCAGTAATGTTGTATAAAAGCACAAGAGTCAGTAATGCTGTATAAAAGCACAAAAGTCAGTAATGTTGTATAAAAGCACGAGTCAGTAATGCTGTATAAAAGCACAAGAGTCAGTAATGCCGTATAAAAGCACAAGAGTCAGTAATGCCGTATAAAAGCACAAGAGTCAGTAATGCTGTATAAAAGCACAAGAGTCAGTAATGCTGTATAAAAGCACAAGAGTCAGTAATGCTGTATAAAATCACAAAAATCAGTAATGCTGTATAAAAGCACAAAATTCAGTAATGTTGTATAAAAGCACAAGAGTCAGTAATGCTGTATAAAAACACAAGAGTCAGTAATGCCGTATAAAAGCACAAGAGTCAGTAATGCTGTATAAAAGCACAAGAGTCAGTAATGCTGTATAAAAGCACAAGAGTCAGTAATGCTGTATAAAAGCACAAGAGTCAGTAATGCTGTATAAAATCATTCATCTTTCATCATGGCAAGGAATCCAAAAACCAAGCAAGAAGTCTTCAAGTAATAAAAACAATCCACAGGTTTAATAAAAAATTGGTAAGTGCTTTCGCAGTAGAGCTTCTTCAGACCAAATACAAACTAAAAGGGTTCACACTATATATACACATATTATCAAGACTTCATCCAATCAAGAACTGTTCGAGGTAATCAAGAAATTAGCAAGTAGCAGGCACTTAATTAAATCATTCATCTAAAACAAATGTGGATTGTTTTTATTACTTGAAGACTTGCTTGTGTATATATTTTTTATTTTTGCCAGTTATTCTTTAGCAACAGAAGATTTACCTCTTGGGCTGCTGGTTATAGTTATTACACTACTTTTTTTCAAAGTTCATCCATGGCCATATTCAAGCACAACTTAGAGCTATGGATGGGAAACAAAACATTTACCCCACAACTGCATATGTTCTGCTAAATGACAGAGGCAGTTTCTAAATGCTTTATACCATGCATGGATCCCCTCAAATTATCTATGGTATGATCACAGTTATTCTCATTAGGGATAATATATAATTATCAACCATGGAATGGGTAAAGCTAATCTATAACCAAATGGGATAGGTTATTTTAAGCACAAAAAATGGAAATTGGCTTAAATGTCCTACAAGGGCAGTTAGCCTAATACTTACCTATGAACAGCATCTGAATGAAATTATTAAGAGAGAACAGTGTACATTCCATATTGTTGTGAAACTGATCTCAACTATGCCAAATGCCAAGTTATTTTCAGCATTAGATGCAAATCAGAGATTGTGTCGCATAAAGCTAAATGAAGAAAGCACACTGTTGTGCCATTAGAAAATTATAGATTCCTGAGACATCTGTTTGGTATCTGATCAGTACCAGAGGTATTTTAAAGAGTTATTGCACAAGCAATTGAAGGTTTAGAAGGTGCTATGAGCACAATTGATGATCTGCTAGTGTGGACTAAACATAAGAAGAATATAACAAGTGACTACTATAATCATTGAACACAGTGAAGCACTATAGGTTTAAACTGAATAAGAGGAAGTGCTAAATAAAATGAGTCTAAAATATGCAAGTCATACTGTGTCATCAGAGTTCCTGGAATCTGACTCATAAAAAAATCAGAGCATTAGTGCAAATACCAAAACCAGAAGACAATTAAAATTAATAAAATTTCTGCAGAACATGCAATATTGCAATGAGATACTTTTGCCATTGGAAATACGTAGAAAAAGACAGTTTGAAAATGGAGCCATGTACACAAAAATAATTTTTGAAATACTCAGAAAACTAATAACAGAAACATGTAAGTTGAAATAATGTGATATAAAGAAGCCAGTTATTCTGCAGGTGTATAACCTGAAAGTAAAAGAAAGACCAGACAAGAAATTATATATAGCAGACATGTTCGGTAGAGCATGTTTAGCAGAACAGAATGAAACTTTTGTAGAAGAATTAGAAATTATTTGAGAAATACCACAGCTGCCCTTGATAGAAAAAATGATAAGAAACATGCTGACTCTGACATAGAAATGCAGTTAGTGAAATTCACTACAGAGAGGGGTTACTCAGAGTAAAACTCCCCATCTAGCATTAATTCAGACACTGTAAATGGCCTAATGTTTATCTGTTTTTTGGATTTTAACTTTGTTTTAATAAAGACTTTTCATACGACAGCAGTATCCTTCTGGAGGTTTTTTCCTTATTTGAATGTTTAAAGCTGGCAAGATTATTCTCCCTGAACAGCTAACACAAAGGGTAACCGAGGGAAAACATGAATTACATCTTTTAACAGTGAAATAAAAAGAAAAAATCTAGATACATACTATATTAGCTGGGACATAAACCGTGTTTGCAATATAAATAGGATATAATGGAGGGACATGTGTGTCTCTCAGAGAATACATGTCTCTGGAACAGGTTGCCCATCTATGTGAAGCAGAGTTTTTCCCTAACCCAATTCAAGTGTACTCTGGACTAGTGGATAGGTAATCAGAAATTTGCCACAGGTCTGCTGCATATAGTCTTAATGGACAGAGGCAGTCTGTAAATGCTTAACTACTAATGCCTCACCTAGATATACATATAATATATATATATATATATATATATATATATATATATATATATATATATATATATATGGGTCTACTTGAAATAACTGAAAGACCACAACACCGAAACTCAAATAACCAAGACCAGAATCATGAAACCCCAAAACACCAAAAATCGTGAAACTGTAAACCACACACATAATACACACAAACAACTGCCCCAAACTAGCAAACACACCAACCTACACTAGTGATAGGCAGGGGGCAAGCCCCCTGCACCCCCCACACCCCCCACTTTAATAGTCTAACTCAGAGATCGCACAAACAGATACACAAGGCAAACTCACACCCACACATTACAGTTCGTCACACACACAAACCAAAGTCACAACACACACTTACACACAACAATACCCCTCACAACTACAATTGCACATACATACTTACCTACTGCAGAACACCAAAAGTGCTAAATCAAACTCCCATAATGTTGGGATTTTGAATTTCGTGCTTTTCGGTGTTCTGAGGTTTCGTGATTCTGGTCTTGATCTTCTGGGTTTCGGTGTTGTGGTCTTTTGGTTATTTCAAGTAGACCCATATATATATATATATATATATATATATATATATATATATATATATATATATATACATATATATATATATATATATATATATATATATATATATATATATATATATATATATATATATATATATCGTTTACTATCACATTTTTGAATCTAACTTTGTCGACTGCACTTTGTTCGAACACGGAAAGTCGAACACGGCAATGTCAAACTCCAAAAGCCAACCTAGGAATGGGTTTTAACATGTGTCGAGATAGGGGCGAGGTTTGTAGTTCAGCAATAGCAGTGAACACCTATCTCGGCCCATGTTAAAACCTGTTCCTAGTTTGGCTTTTGGAGTTCTGCATTGCCGTGATATATATCTATATTATATATATATATATATATATATATATATATATATATATATATATATATATATATATATTGATATATTGATATATAGATGTATAACCATTATAATAATCCTAAGGCTCCTAAACTTGAGTGAAACATTTGGAAAGCATGGGTAGGTTTAAAACGGCCCCTGTGCTCTTTAACTGAGTATATACCCATGAGTCTATGAATGCCAGCACAAAGATGACAAGTGATTGAAACCACAATATGTGTAATGTGATAATCTGAAACATAATCAGGGAAAAGAGATTTACCTTATGTAGTATCAGACAGACCATTCAACAGAGCTGACACAACTTGTTGCAGGTGCTGGGGTTTCATCTGAGTCAGAAAGCTGCAGATTCTGTTGAGCAGGTGGTCTGTAACAGTCTACAGAGTCCTGTAATTCAGCATCCTAAGTTAGAGAAAAGAAAAAAATACACAATTCCTTAACATCACTGGAAGAAAGCAGACTAGGGGAGAATATCAGAAGTGGTATTGAGGTTGAAAACATTTTGAATATTCCGGTATCAAATTTGTATAAAGTAGTCAATGGGAGGACAATATGCACTGATAAAATTAACAGGTGAGAGATGCTAGGTAATGTTCAAGAGGTTGCTAGCAACCAGTTAGTAAACACATTTTACTGGCATGTGATATGTCTCTCTTCTCTGCCTTGAATATTATATTTTAATGTTAATAAGAGACTCAGCTGTTTCATATAGTAAGTCTAGTCAGTACAGGAGTTGGCCATGCTACGGAGGGAGGGAGGCAGAAGTAGGCAACTTAATCCTGATGCACTTATCTTAGGGTTGGTGAAGTTGGTGTTCTTTTCTAAATGAGGAAGCAGGTGGAGGCCAGGGGGGCTAGCTTGTGAGAACAAGGTAAAGCGTTAGTACAAAAAGAACAGCTACAGTGGATGGTATGATAACACATGTACATAAAGTACTTTGAAATCATTACAACACATGCACAGGGATGGAGTTTGTGGGAATGCCAAATGGACAAAAAAATCCTCCCCAGCCACCAGCATGATACTATACTGGGATGCCTCATGCTCTGTCTTCCACACTGTGTAGATTGTGGATGACCACTGCAGATAAGTAAGATGGTGGACAACAGACAGGAGGGCACAAAAACTGATTAAAAAAATTCTACTGCCTATACATTGTAACCTTGCAGGTCCCCCTGTGTCATTGTGATCACAGTTTCAGTGGCTTGATGCTAAGCATGCATTTATGAATACACAGAGAAGTTGTAAATCTTTCCTAAAACAATATGACATTCTAAGCTGTGCAAAAGGCAAGATTTTAGAAATTATATGATTCACACAGGGAGCACATTGAATGCTATCCAGGTCACTTAATCAGCCATAGAAAGTAAGAAATATATATTTTAGCTGCAGTAAGCAAAAAATAGTCTTTCTAAATATTGTTGGAAAATAATACTTCATGTGAAAACTACCTTTGGATTTTGCAGTGTAATACAGATGATGAAAATGTTTTCCTAAAGGCACATATCTACAGGGAATCAAGTTCTTAGTGCAGAAATTGCTATATAGCTCTGAAGTAAAGGAGCTCAAAATAATTATTTTAGACCAGAGGAAAGGCAAAGTTATTAAGGCTGTGCAAGTTTCTATGTAATGTAAAAGTAAATTATTTTATGCAGCAATATGCTTTTCCTCAGAGACTGTAGCATCCTCTGACCACTTCATTTTCTCAGTATTATTCCACTGCTATTATGGACTTCTGAGCTAAGATATTGCACCTGTCCTAATTTTAGATTGCAGAAATGTTTCCTGATACAATTCAGTAAATTCAAAATGTGTAGACAATACAGTCAAGCAGTAAGAAAATACAATCAGCCATGAAACACTTCCTGCAGTAAATGAAACATGCAAATATTTATTTGAAGGCTAAAACCTTACTGAGAATTTTTAGTATTAAAGTTAAATCGCATCATTTTTAAATTTAAGGTGCACAACAGAAAAATAATAATTTGCTTGCTATTTGTTATAAATTATCTATCTATATATTTTAAGTATATGTATATGTAAAGAGACAGAGATGTTGGTTCGTGTATAGAATTGGTTATTACAATACAAGCAAATGGAACTAAGTAAGTACTTGTTCATTTTATCACACATCAGCATGTGGTCAAGACACAGCAGAAGCAGTCAAAATGCAGTTACACACACACACACACACACACGCACACACACACACACACACACACACACACACACACACACACACACACACACACACACACACACACACACACACACACACACACACACACACACACACACACACACACACTCAAATACATTATTATAAATGTTTTATGCAGGGGGAGCTCTCTGTACTCTCCACACCCATGTTACTTTGGGTCTACTTTAATTAACCGAAAGCTGATTCCAGCTAATGCAAATCCATCGACACAAATTCATCGAACCGCAAAATAAGCGAACTCACAAAACCGCAAAATACCTGCGAAATTCGAAATGTGGAAGTGTTTTGGTTGGCCTGTCTGAGCTGCAGATCCATAAGGTAAGTGTGCGACAGTTACAGACATTAGGATGCGGGTTAAGGTAAGTGCATAGATAGGTAATGGAATATGGGTAATGTATTTAACATTTAGTGTAGGGTTTGAGGTAGGGGTTTGGTTAGTGTATGTGTGTGGTTTATTTATTTTGTTTGGGTGTAGCTCCGTAGGGCAAGTGTGCGTTAGTTGCAGACCGTAGGGTTAGGGTGGGGTTAAGGAGAGTGCATAGATAGTGGTATATGTGGGCTTTAGTGTAGGGTTAAAAGTAGGGTTCTGGTTGGTGTATGTTTGTGGTTTATTTATTTTGTTTGGGTGGGTAGTGTGTTTCGGGCGGTGGGGTTGGCTGAGTATGACAAATCAGTATTTTGAGTTTTGCGGTTTTGTGAGTTCGCTTATTTCACGTGTCGATGGATTTGCATTCGCTGGAATCAGCTTTCAGTTAATTAAAGTAGACACATTACTTTATATCTACTAGCTTTTGAGATTGCATAACAGAGGGGAAAGGGCATATTCCCCATCCTCACTATACAGCAGTCTTGCAAAAGCAAAAAGCCATCTTCTTTTCATTGGTAGCCAGCACTACACTTCTGCACTTTGAATTAAACAAGAATCATGTGAAATTGGTTTAAGAAAAGCTGTTATTAAATTTAGTTTTTATGCTTGGTTAGAAGTTCAGAGAATTGTTCTGTCTGTTGATATGAAAGAGCTAGCTTTTGTCTCTCTCACCATTTTAATTCAGTGAACAGTGTTGTCATCAACCATAGTTTTCTATGGATCCAAACACAGATGAATATTTTCTATCACCCACATGACTTTCACATGCACATGCCTAATGCATACTGTTTTATACTATATATATATATATATATATATATATACACACACACACATATATATATATACATATATATATATATATATATATATATATATATATATATATATATAGAGAGAGAGAGAGAGAGAGATAGGTTCATAGAGTCATAGATGTCTACTAGGCTAATGATCATAAGGGCATTTTTAAGCTTAAACATGCATCCCAAATCTCTGACAAGTTCTGGTACCTTTGTTATGTGTAAACAGGGGCTTGGGAGATGAAACATTTACAAGTAGAGACTTGGGAAATGAACCATTGCAGGCTGCCTGTGTCCATTAAAGACATAGGTGCCAAACCAGGGATGAATTTCCTGTTCCCCATCCAATTGCCCAAGTTACATTTGAATTGGACTAGGGAGAAACTCTGCTTCACATGGATGGGGAGCCTGTACCAGAGAAGGGGTAGTCTCTGGGATATAAACCTGTCTCTCCAGCAGGTTCTTTTTATATTACAGGCAAGGTTTAAGTCTTTACAGTACCCAACAGCTCTTCATTACTGATACATACACTACATTAATGTGCAGCATTTTCTCTGTACAGCACGTAGGCTGATCATTAAACATCTTCGAAAGTCTTCAATGTCACAGATGTGATATTTGTTCTACACATCAACAGCTTCATGAAGCACAGGTAACTGCATCAGGCATATCTCTTTAACTTTTTACTCAGTATAAACATGGATTTTAACTTTTTACTCAGTATAAACATGGATGCACACATTCTCTCTTTTGGACTTTTTTGAGTGTTTTCCCTAATATAAAATTATTTTATGAGCACATTATATAAATGACAAATTGTCTGGATTTACATTGGGATGAACTCTTAATTAGATATGAAAAACAAATCCAGACAGGAAATATTACAAATATGTATTTTTGCATCTGATTTATGGCTCTGGATTCTTATGTTAGATGCTCGATTTTTGGACAGAGAGGATAATAAAATAGTTCACAGGAATTTGTGTTTAGTGACATCTTCTATATGGGGTCAACCACATGAAACTTCAAAATATACACTGAGCTATGTGGCATTTTTACCTTTTTAGCAATAAATGTCTTTGCCATGTGTATTGTGATTGAAGTGGGCACACAGTAAGCCTGAAATTTAGAAATATGTGGTCTTGGCCATGGTTGCAGCCAGTCTGCTGCTGTTTACCATATTTTCACAATGAAGCCCAATACTCAAATTCAAGTTTATTTTAGTGCTTATTTTCTAAGCACTTTACAAAAATCACAGACTTAATGCAACAGTGGTATTAAATCAAGATTAAAAACAATACATTATGTAATACATCCGCACCTGATAAATCTCCTTAAACAGGAAACCAACATGCAGCAGTGATTAATAAAAAATTTTATTAGTAATAACACTGGAAAAAATTCTGTTAGGAACACCATTACTACCATGCCTCCTGTGCATTACATTTAAAAATAGCAAAATTTAAATAATTGCAAAATTCATCAGTGCAGAAACTGGTATGGGAGCAGTTACATAAAGCAAGCCAACTTAATAGCTACAGTCTCCTATTGCCAAGCAGGTTATAAAAAAAAAAAAAACATAAAAGCTGAAAAATATGCAGCTTTCCTAATGACCTCCAAATCAAACCCTGTAGAGTTCTTCAGAGGTGGGGAAGAAACTGATGGAAACCAAGAGTCTTCCATTGTTAGTAGCCTGCTCCACAGTCTGGCAGCCATCTGCCAACATTGCTGGGAGTGGAACTGTGCATCAATAAATTAAGAATGAATATGTCTGGGAAGTAATGGAAGAACTATAGGTCATTAAATATCCTGAATATGGTTGGAAATAGGAGCATAGGAAAGTAATGAATAGGGGAAGCAAGCAGAATGTAGAATATAAGGTGAAATAATCAGGGAATGAGCAAGATGGACGAGGGGCAAGAAGAAAAAATGTTTAGTGTGTATGTCAGATGCCCATTTTATACAAATAAAGAGAATATACATTGTGGAAGGTAGTAAGAGAACTAAGAGGAAGAAAAGAGGGCTATGATAGGTAGCAGAGGCCCACAAACAAACAAAGGAGACAGACAAGACTAACAGGGGAGGAGCTGACAAAATGAAGGATGAGGAATACAATGGAGAAGGAGTTATCAGACAAACAGGAGAGACAATACTGATGAGTAGAAGTGAACAACTAATATGGATAGACAGAAACAAAAGGGAGGAGAACATCAGGATGTGGGATAGGATGGAGTGTGCATTTGCAGACCTTGCCAGCCACAGCCTAGTGGGGTCTTAGTCACTGCCCTGGGCTTGCTTACTAGTGGGCCTGGGCATGGATGATAGAGCCAGTGTAGACTAAGGACAGGACTAAAACAAGTCACTGTAAGAGGGTCTGTAACTGGCCAATGAGGACATCCCACCACCATTCTATAAACCCACAACTATTTATTCTAGCTGCTACCAGGTGACATAGCTGTCACCTCCACTGTGACAGATGTCTGCAGGTTTTACAGCAGTACCTTCCAGAGCAGGGCTGGTGGTAGTATCCACTGCAGGTGTTGCCAGAGGTGTGGAGAAAACAGAGGCAGCTGGGGACATCAGTGGCAGAAGAATCATTGTACTGGTGTACTTGCTACTGGTGATGGGCTGACCAGCCTTGATGGTGAAATGAATGCTGGTCTGCATGGTTCTCCATATAAATGTAAAATAAATGGAGATAAACAAAAAAATGTATGTAACAGAAAAGATAGTGAGAATGAGGTTGGGTTAGTGAGATAAAAATACAGTAAAAACAATGCAGCTAAGACATAAGCCTACTTTGACTATGTTACATCTACTATAATTCAATGGACAAACAACACTCACTCACAGTAAAAATGAAGTGGCATTATGCAACCCAAGGGAAACTTGAAATCACAACCATCGGCACAAGAATGCAAAAGGATAGGGTTTATTTCTTCCTACTTTTGAAAGCAAACTGAAGGGTGCAGTAAACATATAATGATGTTGTGTGTGACACAACTGTACACGTACAAAGATAAAGGGAGTGATACTTACTTCTGACTCAGAAAATAACAGGAAATGCCAAACCCAAAGTACCATTGATGGCAGGACAAGTAGCCAAGCAGTAATAAAACCCATGGCCATTATCACATGCAAACTGAAAGACAATGCATTTGTATGTTAAGCTACATCTAAACCACAATTAATGGCTCAGTGAATCATACAATCATGGTGTTTCTTACTCAAGTGAAGAATGAAAGAGAAAACCTGTAGCTCACACTGGTGTTTACATCACAACAATGTGGTAACAGTAGTCAGAAGGACAATTAAGCACATCCTGGAAACTGTGGACAACACCACAGTAAAACAAGTATAGGTTGGGAATAGAACCAGTAGAAATCAGCAGATGCAGACCATAAGTCAAAGGCTCATGCTGCTGAACTGCCTGCACTATCCGACTGAATGCTGTAGTTAAACATGCATTAATGGCAGCAGTCCAGACAGATTGACAAAGTAGTCATGTAAAAGTTGTACTAGTGACATGACTACCACAACTTACACCTAATTTACCATCAAACATAGTATCTGGTAATACTGTGAAGTACAACAAACATAATGGTTGACCAGTAATAACATCAAAATGCTATGTCAAGGGGAACTGAACCACCCACTGACAGCATAAGACAGTAACAAAAGCCCCATAACATGCTGAGCTCCACACAGAGGTCCAAAGAAGCATGAGCCCACAGATTTATATAGCATTAACCATCCATAGTCCTAATTGTCAGTATTGAATGTACAACTGAAGTGTCAATGCTGCAGGGTTAAGACTTGCCTCCTTTATGCAAAACAGATGCATTCAGACATTTATATGGCAAACACTAGCAGTTTGCATGTGGAGGTAAATTTGATTTATTCTCCAATATTAAGGGTTAAAGTTTACAGTGATGGAAACGTCGAATTTTTAAATCCATCAGATCAAGAAGTAATATGGACACACAATGCCCTGCATTTTACATCGAGAAAACCGAATGTAGGCTTTGAGATAGAGTATATGAACACCAATATGCAATCAGTAAAGTTAAGTTAGAAAATGCATTGGCAAAACATGTTCATGTCGATCATGGCCATGGATTTTCTTATATGGCAATTGATCAGGTTGTATCTTCCATAAGAGGTGGTCCAACGCCAATTCTTTTAGAAGAATTGGAATCGTCATGGCAGATAAGGCTAGACACCTACAGGGTTCCTGAGTTAAACAACATGTGCTCTATTAGTTGCATTTTGAAAAATAAAAATTTGGGTTGATAGTGACACAACTTTGTTAATGCAGTAAATCTCACAACGCAAATGAAATGGGTACTAGTTAGTAGTTAAAGCACACAGTAAATGTAGGTTTTGTATTTTAAGTAAGCACAAATTTAATAATGATGTAACAGTTAATTTGTGCAGTGGTATCATCATTTGTTATTGCTATATTTAGTTCATTGTTATATTTAGTTTTTAATATATATATTACATTTTATATGGTTGAGCATACAAGTGATATGCAGGGTTAATTGTGTTTGCTTATCATTGTTGCCCTTTTTAAAACCAAAGTTAATTCAGAAGTATTTAGCTGCTTGCAACTTTAAGTGCCACCGTTGTTGTATAGGTGTAGTACTAAGTACGTCATTACATTTGTATTTTAAATTGTGTTAATTTAATTGGTATTGACTTCTGATGAAGTTTGCTTCAGTGCAAATGAAAAGCTCTTCAAGTCAAGTATACGTTTTAGTAATAGTAAACTATTGGGAAGACCTGCCTGAGTGCTGTTTGTTTTTTATCAGTTTTTGTTCATTTTGGTGAGTTTATCTAATATGTTGGTAATGAACTATGCCTTACAGTGATTGCACTCTCGGTATTTGTTGGCTAGAATTACAGATATCTCCCTAGAGGTTTAAGCTGATCCATGCATGTGCAGTGCTGTCTGCATGTGCAAGACACTATGTAGACCTTAGCACAAAGTTTAGCCAATATGCACAATGTGAAAACTGAGTGATTCAGAAACATGTTTGCCTTGAGTTCTCATTTGCATAATCATCTCATCAGACAACCATATTAGCACAATATAAATATAAGTGAAACCACTGAGCCACATTGTACTACAGTAGAAGACTTAGAGCAACAGTATCTTTACATAGTTTACATTTCAAATAGAACACATGCTTAACCTATAACAAGGTTAGTCTTGAAAAATTCAGCTTAAATTTAGAAACTACTGTGCAGTAATAGCTGCTTTGCTAATTAGCAACATATATAGGTGAAATAATACTTTCCAGGAAGTAGTAAACAAAAATGAACAAGAGGAGTATTTGTACATTGGATAATTGTTGTAGAGAAGATAGGTAGGCTTAAGGGGAAACACATGCAGCTGCACTTCATCAAACTACCTATGCAAGTCATTCATCATGGAGCTGTAATAGATGTGTGTTAAAAAAAAAATAACCACTGTTGGACTCTATATTTGTCCACCACATTCGCCAAAGTGTTTTTCACAATGCCAGGTCACATTAATGTTATTTTTGAGAGCTGTAGTAGTACAGATTTTGTATCATTGTGGAATTTGGATATTACTGCTATGTGACTGACATTTGATACAAAATTTGGTTAGACATACAGTATTGTCAGATACACAGTCAAAATATGGTGTATGTGGTTGGGTGAGATCTTTGTTAGAATGGGATTTGTTGGCCATACCTGATTGTAATGCTCATACCAGTGTTTAACTTAACTACAGATCAATGTCTAAATCACAGACTAAGAAAAAGCATTCCAAAGAGTCTGCTGGGTTGGAGGTTGGTGTAATGGTTAAGGTGTTTACCTTACAGACACAAGGTGCAGCGTTTGATTCTTACATTGGGTAATTGGCTAGGCTTAAAATGGCCCACAAGGGCAATTAGCCTAGTACTAATCTATGATCCTATAAACCAATAAGAAAGTTCAGGTTCTCAGATGATGAGAATTAGGTCCTTATCCAGAATCTCCATGGATGATGGCTTTTTTGGCTTGGATACAGCTAATCAGACCTACTTTAACTTTGGCTAGAAATATATGGTGGTGGCATAAATGCTGTCAGCAGCCAGAACCAGTCATATGCAATGGTTAGATGCAGGGCCAGTGATAATATTCATGCTGCGCAAATGGGACTGCCCATCTGGAACAGGAAATCAGGTCAGTGGGTGGAGGACAGTTGGTGAAGTCACCTCTGATAGAAATGGAGGAGTTTCTGGGGTGCCTCAGGGGCACCAACACCACAGATAGGTACCACAGTGTGATGTTGGGCGTTGGGGAAGTAGTTCATTGGGCTCCAAGAATATCTACTGAAGATGTCTCAGGTGGGTGCAACTATGTGTCTTCCACAACACATGTAGGGCCTACATAACCATTCCTCTTTTGCTTAGTTGTTTATGTTGCCTATTTAGGTTATATAGGAACAGTGGGATTGCTTCACCACAAGCTTCTGCTTAAGGTATTGTTCTTTCCTCTGTAGTTTTGATAAGCTACTATGTCAATACCTCATTTAATAATATATGTATGATAATGGGCTTTACTTACACAGGTTGTAGTAGTTTGCTGTGCTCTCAGGTGATTCTTTATCAGGCAACACCACTGTGAAACTTCTACCATCTGGGGTCGGAGGATCTGATGTATCTGTGGATGATGGCGAGTATGAGTTGGCACAGTCAGAGAGTATGTTGTGTGTGCTAGACACAGGGAGTTTGACCACTGCATCCCCTACCCATCCCATAAAAACAGTCTCTATGCCTGCAGACATCCAGAAACACACACATCACACAAGTATGATGGGTTGCTAGTGACACCATCACTCAGGAAGTTGCACTTCCCCATACTAGACAAATATAGTGATGTGTAGATAGCTTCATTAGGGTGGGAAGAAGTACACATATGGGAGTGAGCATTGGGTCTTGATGGAGACATGGTTACCATCCTCTTCCTGAAGTTGGTGTGTCAAAGGCCACATCCCAGCATATGTGCAGGGTCAACATGGAGGCACAGGAGAGTACCACCAGAGCCATATCAAAATTGGTTAGGCTAATGCAAGGTGTGCAAGAGTGTGGGTGAACTGTCATGTGGGTGTGTCCTGCAAAGATGACTGTTTACATAGAATAAATCACCTACTGAAACATGCTATGTCATCTTGATTTTGCCTGTCAAGCATGAGGTACTGTTCACTACATAGTTTCAGTCATACATATACAGATGTGGTCATCATGGCTGTTAATGAGGTAGACCATGCTCAGGCAGCACTAGCATGTCCAGTGCTGCATCTGTTGCAGAGGTAAGTACACCCAAGAGAGGATACCCCTGGGGTCTTGGAATTCATGGCAGTAGCACAACTTGTAATGGACATAGATCATCTATCCCACACTTGCAGATCTCTCTGTGGAAAGAGCTGACACATGTGCTCCCTTATCTGTATGTGCAAATGATTAATCCTGTGCTCTGCCCTTTCTACATTGTTAATTGGATCACCTATATCTAATTCACAGGGTGATCAGCCTATGCATGGGAAACCACAGTCAGTTATTTGATTTGCATGCATCTATTTTAATGTAGTGTTACCTTTTGTAATATGTTTTCTTAGGGGCTGAAGTTATGTGTGAGCAGCTGTCTCTTTGCCAGTACCATCATCCCTGCCTCCCTCTAGCATAGTCCCCTTTAGCTGGCTCATCCAATGACATTGGCTGGTGTTCTTTGTTACCCTTTTCTTATGAATGAGCCCTTTGTTGTATCTGCCTCCTCATTGTCTTATTATATATCACTGCACATACTGAAAATATGTTTACAGTGGTACCAGGATCATATTTCAGGGCACCACTCAATGAATCCATATAGCAAAAGTGTGTTTTCAACACTCCAAACACCAATTCAGTTATGTTTCTGGTATAGGAATGCGCAGAGCTGTACATCTCATCTACTTCATTTTGTGGCTGTCTAATGGGTGTCATCAGTCAGGGCTCCCGGATGTATCCAGCATTACAAAAAACATGGTCCTGAGGGAAATCAGCCTTTGAAAAATGTTGATACAGGTGTGCCATAGGTGAGAGGTATGAAAACTGCCTGTATGGCCTGCACACACTTTACAGATCTTACCCTCTGTAGTGCAGACCACCAGGTAGTTAATGGAGGGATACATTTGCCATTTATGTACCTCCATCTGAATTCCCCATGTAGGCCTTTACTTTCAATGCAGGGGCAGTCTATGGATTCTAGAACCTCAGAGAAATCAGATACTTCATAAAAGTCCTGCAGGGTATTCTCTCTCTCTCTCTCTCTCTCTCTCTCTCTTCTGTGGTATGTGGAAACCACATATATTCCCTAATATGTTCAAGCATGGCATTAAGGAACTGAATAAATATTCTTGAGGCAGGTGCTTGAGATACTCCCACTGTCTCCACAACAGGTCAGTGACAGGCCCCTGTGGTTATTATGCATAAAGCCACGCATGCCTTGGTGTCCATTAGGACAGGTAGTCCTTGACTCAAATGACGCTGCAGATGAAGCTGATACATGTCCTCTAAATCTGACATGGTTTCCCTATCCACTCGGTAGTGGTCCACAATGCTGGTGTCATGAAGTTCATGATACCTCAAGCAAGTTTAGATGACACAGTGCCTCCAGGGAAAATGACACACTGCTGTGGCTCACACTAGTGTTTACATGTTGAAAATACACATTAATTAATGCAACTGCAACCCCGAATATTGTTCACTATTCCAAAAGTATGAACACCCATAATCCATGGAGTTCAATTCCATAGCATCGGTTACTTCAAGGCATGTTGTTTGTTTCTGAATCAAGTCGCCATCTTGATTTGCTTTTTTTGCATACACCAGTCTGCTCCTTTTAATAATATTCCTCATTGCCATATACTTACATGCCAACTAGTGTATACCACGCGGAGCTTTGTTGTTACTGAGTTACTGCTAGTGGAATGTGTACCTCTGAATTGGACACATCCTGTACATGGCCGTTTATTGTGCAAACTTTTCTTACAGGAATACAAATCCATGAAGGAACCTTTTGCTTTCATGTGCATTACTGAACACTGCTTAATGAGTATAACATCTTTTTCATGAATAACTATCTCTGTTGAATACAACTAACAACATTTAGCTTTAAAATCTCTTAAGGACTCTACTCTTCAGAAATATTATCTGCTAGTAAAACACATCTTCTTTAAGTTGTCCCCGTTTTCATTCTTTGAATAAATCATATTAATCACAGAAAATCAGGTTGTTTAGGAAAGATGAGATATTGTTTATCAAAATGGATTTGTCAAGCTTGTATGCAAAACAGAATGATCTATCAAATTAAATTAAAAATGTTCTTCTTGGGCTTCTGGATAAGCAATAATGTGTGCTTCTTTCCATAAAAAGGGGAAAAAAACTTGCCCATAACACCTTCATTTACCATGTCACCTAATACTGGTATAAATTAATTAAAATGTAGAAGCAAATCTCAATTTGCAATCCATGTCATTTTCTAGTTTTACAATGCTTGAACAATCATGCTTGGATAAAATGTGTATTTAGGACATGTAGACATTTTCTGCTAGTGGCTGGGAAGGTAAGAGAGAGCAGTATATCTATAAAACATTACTTTTAGGTAACAGAGGGTAGTATATCTATAAAACATTACTTTTAGGTAACAGAGGGTAGTATATCTATAAAACATTACTTTTAGGTAACAGAGGGTAGTATATCTATAAAACATTACTTTTAGGTAACAGAGGGTAGTATATCTATAAAACATTACTTTTAGGTAACAGAGGGTAGTATATCTATAAAACATTACTTTTAGCAGTCATGTAGAAGTGAAGAAAGTCACAGTTCGGTAATAATGTTTTTCTTCTATGTTTTGTTTTAATCCAAAGTCTAATTATTTTGTCGCATTTAGTTTTTTCAAAAGTTTTGAAACAGTGGAATGAAGCCCATTTTCAGCTACCAATTTTATTTAGTCACACACACAAGTTGTTTAGACAGAAATTAACATCTAAGTTGCCACCTACTTGCTGTCTCTGGAAAGTCCTGACCAGTCGTTCCATGTTTTTAAAGTGCTGCTCAATTTTGTTAATCTGTTGTGCTCTGTATTTCAATGACTAACTAATGCTATTTATGCATGTCCAGTTTAGGTTGAAGATAGAAACTGATGTATTATTATTTTATACAACTGCTATGTCAATTTTTTTTGACGTTACACAATGAATGATATGCCCCATACCCTGTGTGCTCTCCAAACCTCTCTGTCACCAACTGTCTATCCTCTGTCTGTTTTTGTGGCACCAAAGTCTTCCAATCCCTATCTGGCAAATCTTATGGATGAGGGTTCAGTAACAAAGATAGCATACAATAATCAGAAATTATTATATAATAATCAGAGAGGCAGTCTGGGAGGGTAGGCAGGTCAGTTATAATAAAAGTATGTATTTGAAAAGAAACAGTCTTGACTATTCTAACCTACACTTTAAGTTAGATATGTGTAAATAATGAGTTAATATATGGTAAGAAATGTTAAGCCAAACTAAATGATGATAGAAGCGGATACTGATTATCAAAAAAAAAAAAAAAACACAAACCAAACCAAAACAAAACAAAACAAAAAAAACATGCGGCACATACAACCATCTGGCAGTGCTCAAGGGTATGTAAATGAGGCAGGAAGTAAGCATGTAAGTGGACCTAGCCAAGCAGTGCAACTGTGCAGGTAGACAAAGTTGTGCAGTGTGATGTATACTCAGAAACCCAGGAAACAATAAGAGTGGCTGCACATTATGTAGTGTAACCCAACAAGAATAGAAAATGTGACCTCAGACCATTATATCTCGATATAAAGCAATGTCTTAAGCAGTTAGACTGCATGTGACACCACGTCTGTGGGCAGGACCACACATAGCTAAGCACCCATATATTCCTTGCAGCTGTACTGCTGTTGTGCCCATGTATGTGGACACCTGCTGGATGCAGAAAAGGAAAGAAAAGAGGGGGGCACAAGACAGTAAGAAAACAGGAAAAGCACACAGAGGATCATCTGTATAGAGAACATACAGAAGTGTGCAGTAGGGCAAAAGGAAGACATTTTGTTTCAGGGAATAAGAGTCCATTTTTGTAGACAAGAACAGGGGAAAAGATTAAGGAAAATGAGTTAGGAAATGAGTACAGGGCAGTGCACAAGGACAGGCAGACAGACAAGTACAAAATAAATACAGACAATGATAGAAATGCACACAGGTAGGGAATGGAAGACATTGGAGACAGAAAGACAAGCAGCTAATAGACAACTGGTGATGGAGAGGTTCATAGAACACATAGGGCATCCCTCTCAAACTCTTCACATAAGAAATCTGGACAAAACCAGAAATTATGGGGGGCAAAGACCATACACTAGGGAAACATTTTAGATATTGCTCTTATAACCTTAGAAAGTTAAAATAAAAGGATTTGTGGTTAGCATGTCTTTCTGAACAATATGAAATCTGAAACTCAAATATCTGTCATTGTTTTGTGAACTCAATCCTCACTGATTTGCCAGAAAAACACAAATTTTATGAGGAACAAAATAAAAATGTGAGGCAAAAATGTGGACAGTTGAGAGGTTGGATATGTGGCATGTGATTAGAGAAAGGTAGCTCACATAGCTGTTGACATGGTGAGGTACAAGCAGTTCCTATGTCACCCCATCCTACTCCAGAGTAGGGATCCGTCCTCAAATCATCAGGTTGGCTTGTAGCATCAGTAACACCCTCTACTAGTGGTCCAGTGGCAGGAATTAGCCATCTAAGTGAATCTGTTATTCATTTGAGGAGGATCTGCATGCAGGTCATATACAAGGACATTGCTCACTCCACTGCAGCCTCCACCATTTGCTCCAGCTGTAGCTGAGCTAGTTCAAACAATGCAGATGAGCTACCTATCAGAGAACATCTAGAACCCATCCCCCACCCCTACCATCCAGGCAATCCCAGCCTCATCACCCTTGTTGAATCACAGCCATAATCTTGGTTCAGAGATTAGTGCTAGGCTAACTGCCCTTGTGGGTCATTTTAAGATTAGCCAATTAACCCATGTGAGAATCAACCGTGCACCTTGTGTCGGTAAGGCAAAATCTTAACCATTATGCCAGCCTCTTGGTGGCGTCAACTTGGGGACGAAATACCTGCACAGCAAATCTGTCATTTGGACCTGCAATCAGGAGACAAAAATAGGAATTTAGTAATGAGTGAATGTGTCCTGACATTGGATTAAAGAATCTAAGACACATCATCCCTTGAGTAGAGAACAAACTAAGACTGGTCACAAGCCTGTCCTCCCTCCTGTAGGAGGTGATATGGCTTGCATCACATTTTACTCATGCAAAAAGATAAAGGGCTTATCAAGTAACCATTAAAAAACATAGGGAATATACCAGAGTGGATCTCATATGTCTTTCAGATTATCTCTGTGGCAGGCAGAAAGCAAGTGTGCAGCTTCTGCACATATGTTTAGATAGGCAAAGTGAAATGGGCACAGGTATACATGGGGTATACCAGGTAGTGTACAGTCACCATGACATGCCCCAGCATAACCCACACCGAAGAACAGAGTGTTGCAGAAACCCGCACAATATGTATAGGCACTTCACATGTAGCACTGTTACTGACACTTTCACCTGACAACGAACAGCAAGACTGTTGCAAAACTAATTTCTAATATGAGTTTTACAACTACTTGCTAGTAGCAACAACAATATTCACAAAACTACAGTGAAAAAAAGAGAAAATATAAAAATATAAAAGCAAATAAAAAATACTTAGCATACCATTCAAGGCATTCCTGTCTCACTTCTTTCTCCATTGAACAGAAAGTCGAAGGCTGCCAAGAGTGCAAGTTGTTGGGGGGGCAGTGATCAGCAGATGGCAAATGAGTGGGAGAGCAGTACTAGCATTGACTTATGAAGTGAAAAGGATATCATGATTTGAAAATTGAATGGTAATACTGTATTTATATCTTGGCTGAAGTACTGAAGCTCTTAAGCGTGTAAGGTGAGTCTGCAGCAAGCTGCTTCTTACAGTTTTAGCAAGCAACTTGCTACACTTACAGGAGTTGAGTATAGCTCATCAGTGTTCTTGCACCCCAAGTCATCAAACACATTTGTGTACTGTTCCCCATCTTGGTTATACCCATGGCTGAGGACAGGTCATACCAAGAAACCACTGTCTTGAATGCACTATAATAGAAGCCACATAGGTATTTCCTGAAATGGTTGTGAAGATAAAAGCATTAGCTTTCTCTTATTCATGCATCATGCTGGCACTGTCTGGTGGACACAAGCAGAAGCTGCCATTCTCCTTAATTTCCATGAAAATGGTTCCACTTTCATGAAGAACACAAGTGTGGCCTATAATTCATGCCTTCAATGTGATTTCTGCAGTATGGTTACTTGCAAATTAGCTCAATAGTCAAACCCATGCAGGTCTCCAGCATGAACTCTGGATATGAACTGCTAGAGGTAATAGAGCCATAGCTTGCTCAGCTAGCGCCAGGTGCCCGGTGCCCATTCTTGATGTAGTGCCACACTCCCTTCACTCTTCAAGTAACAGCTGAATTCCTACATCAGACCCATGTACCCTCAACTCTTCAAACAAACAAACAATTAAATGAAAAGATGATATACTAAAAAAAAATCAGGATGGAAGTGCACTTTAGAGCTACTCAATTGTAAATGCTAACACTTTCTGCCTGGAGCAGCTGCTCTGTTGGTTCAATCCTTGTTGCTGCACCTTATGCTACTGATAAGATGCAGCAAACTATAACAAATTCTAAACGTAACATGCCTCATAAAATAATTTGCCTACATGTTTTGCAAATATGTGCAAACCTCTGTAGCCTTTTATGTACTCTATCTTGTTTCAGTAGAACGCATATCAGCATTATTGAGAGGAATAGCATTATTTGGATATATAGGCATTCAGAAGAGGTACACAATACTCAATAAGTGTATTGTAAGTTGTGTTTTCTTTGCCTTTCTAAGGATATGCATTCTTTCACTAAAATCCACATTACAAAAGGCAAGAGGTACTGGCAACAAAGTATCCCACAATATCAGGGAAAGCTTTCCTTGTGCATGCCAGCCACTGTTACACCACTGTTCTGCCATATCCAGAGTACATGCTGTTCTGTGGTAGTAAGTACAGCAGTCATATGTATACAAATCTGTTTCTTCTAAGACCATAGCAATGGAACTTAAAGGTGACCCCACCAAACTCCCATCAGTAGGGATGTCTGCCTACCCTCTAAACATACCCACTGCACATTTGCTGCATTTATTCCCATATCCATCCCTACCATTGTTCTAAATCATACCTCATAGCTATCCTTTTGATTATAATATGGTATAACTATGCTACCCCTTTGTATGTATCTGTCATTATACCTATCTCAGTAGTATGCGGTTACAGCTCAGTGTCAAGTGTTCACATGTCTGGATGATGAGATGGATGACAGAGGCTGTAGTATTTCAGCCCTCCTGAAAATGACATCATGCTAAAAATGCTAATGATATAGGAGAAGACCTATTTGTGAAAATAGGTGCTTACCAGCCTTTACATGACAATGCTGGCAGACAGTGGTCCATGACAAAAATGATGAAATGGGGATAAAGTCACACTTTACAGCAGTGTCATAAGTGTGTTATCATCATGCAGTGGGTGCCAAGACAAAAGAGTGCTCCATAACAATAGAGTAATTAGACACAGCGAAGCAGTTTGGACTTTGGATCAGCAGACTGACAGATCCAGAGATTTTTTGGTGTTCCTGCAGAGGAACACTAACATTAGGATGGATCCACCCATTCAT
This sequence comes from Protopterus annectens, assembly GCF_019279795.1. NCBI lineage: Eukaryota > Metazoa > Chordata > Ceratodontiformes > Protopteridae > Protopterus > Protopterus annectens. The sequence continues at coordinate 1,457,172,584 of NC_056739.1, forward strand.
GCATTTATGGACGATGCACCAGTTTAGTACCTCTTACATGAAATTTCTGTACCATTGTACCACCTATAGATACTGTTAGTGGAACACACCAAATGTTGGATAAGCATTATGTTAGGTATTTCAGATATTCAGCCATATAAAGATGGCAGTGATGGTTAGATGGGCATGCATGGTAAATCTTCCATTGACACCTGTATACACACCACAGGGGCATGTTTGTGGCAAAGATACCCATACTTACTCTGGTATATATCATGCTGCATATTCACAACAGCAGCACTGGTATGATGATACCTGCTCAGGGTGGGATCTCACCATCGGCCTGACTTTGCCACCTGTGTTAGGGCTGATTTTGATGACAAGACTCAGATACTTGAGGTCAAAGTCAGAAAACAGTCTTTTTTGGTTCCCTACAAATGACCACTGGTTGACACTGGCTCTTGTCCTCCCTCATTGGGTCTACCAGACCAACCTTAGCATTCCCTGGCTCTACCTTACCCATGCCTGGGCTCATGACTCCAGTTCAGCATAATATTGTTGATGGGGTGTGCTTTTCTGTTATATCCTATACGTTTCCTGCTTCCTTTGCATGCATTTGCTGACTATCTGGGGGGGATGTGCAGAGCACGTTTTCCATTCTTATATTTGTATGTGTTCCACATTCCATCACTACTCATTATGACACGCCAAAACTTTCATCCTCCAATGGCAGGATACCTCATGGCTAGACTATATGCAGGTCACATCAGTCCCACAGACACACAACAACCCTGTCAGGAGAGGAACAGTAATCCTAATCAAGCTCTTGTTTTGATTCATATTTGCAACACATCTGGAGTTTAGTATTCAGTTGTGGAAACCATTTTTAGAACAAATAAATAAAACAGAGATTGTTGATGTTCTGTAGGAAAAGAATACTAAAAAGATTGAAAAAATAACAACCTGGCAAATCTAATCTATGAAAAAATATGAAGAAATGCTCAGTAAAGTGAAGTTAGTTACTAAAGAATGAGAGAAGAAAAGTGAAAATCAGGGAGATATGACAACAAGTAACAGAATATAAATGTACTTACTCATTAGATTATTGCTTAAATATAAGAAAATACACCAATAAAAGCAAATAAGATGAGGTCATTTTTTTCGGCATAGAGAGCATTAGGTAACTGGAATATATCATTAATGCCTTTAGCCGTAATGATGTTAAAGGATCCGTAACAACCTAATATGAATGATGGTGTGTGTGTGTGTGTGTGTGTGTGTGTGTGTGTGTGTGTGTGTGTGTGTGTGTGTGTGTGTGTGTGTGGGTGTGTGTGGGTGTGTGGGTGTGTGTGTTTGTGAGTTTGTGAGTTTGTGTGTGCATGTGTGTGTCTGTATGGGTGCTATTCAAGCAGCTATAGATATAACTAGAACTTTTTATTTTATGAGCATTGAATTAGTAGACACTTAGTAGAATCAGGTACCTGTTTTTCAGAGCTGACCTGAGATCCACTCACTGGCTTAATAAATCCACTTGACCTGAGTCACACACTATGCAAGTGGAGGCTGGGGGAATTACATACAGGGGATCAGTTCAAATCTTGTAAGCTGCTTTGATCCATAACCTTCTGTGCTACCCTGTCAAATCAAACTGAACAGACTCTGATTAAGTAGACCTTAGTCTTTATCTCATTTAGGTTTCTATGTTCATATAATCTTAAACTTGGGCACTCTTCAAAGAGGTGGTAAACCTTTCAAACCAGGTATATTAACAAAGGGATTTTTAGATTTCTTCACATTTTGTTGGTATGATTTTTCTCTTTTTATTTACATTGTATCTGCCAGTAATTGCTACTGTGGTGTGTTTTCAATCTATTTTTCCTATATCACTTGACAAAATATTACTACTTTTTATGAATACAGATCAGAAAATTGCAGCCCTGCCCCCTTCTACTTTTTATGATTCCGGTGTGGATAGAACTATGCTGGCTTCTGTGAAAGCAAACATTTTTACAGGGCTTTGAGCCAATTATGACACTTTGTTTAACATTGGGTAAATGTGTAAAGGTCCTTGAATATTTCCCACACTAAAGTATTTTTCCTACTAGATGTTCCAAATGTGAGATTACTATCTACATATTTAACACTGTAATAACTGAACCCAAGAAATGGAATGTTTAGAAAGTTTGCTCTCTAAGTCTTGCTCTAGTCATTGTAATGGTGAAACACTCATTTGATGATCATGAACACCTCAATGTTTGCATATTTTATCATCTGCAATACTCCTCATGGAAAACAACCTGTGCCTTGGGACACCAGAGAGTCCTAGTTTGACTAATACTGAGTTTTGTCTTTGAATTAAGGACACAGTATTGAGGCATAAAAATGTGTCACCTTAGATGTTATGAGTTCTACTGAGACAGTTTAACATCTTCAGAATAAATAAAGAGAACAGCCCAGCTCTAGGGCATAGATAGACAAAACCATGACTATAACTCTAATTAGCAGACTGGACACTGTAGGAGCCAAGCTGAAGAGGGCAGAAGTGAATGGCCAACATCAACTCTCCCACCCTGGGGGAGGAGAGGCAGTGCATTTTATTGTAATGCTGGTAGCTTCTTGAGAAGAAGTACACAGCACTGAGAATACGGGTTAAGACATGCTTGGTTCTGCCTAGCCATGTTTGCATGATAAAGTTCATGAAAATTGAGTTGGAATGTTTTTATTCACAGCAGAAGGTATAACAAGTTTTCATCTACTACAGGGTAAACATCAGATGCCAGGGAAGGAGCTAGGCACATACAAGGAAGAAACTCCTGATAGCTGCCTGGATGATGCTCTCCTGAGATTAACCTTGCTCCACAGTAGAACAAACAAGCCAATCAAATCAAGGAGAAATAATGTTTAACAGGCAATATACAAGAAAAGAAACACAAGGAAAACATTTTTATTCAAGGGATTTGTTTTGGCTATCCACAGTTTTTTTCTACTGTTCCAGAAGGTAACAATCCAAAATAACATAAGAACCATTTTTTTCTAATTTCTTCAAACAGTCCAGTATTGTAAAAACTATAGGAACTCCCTTTTAAGAAAATAAGAGAACTGGTTTGTTTACTGATTTTAGCAATCCAATAAGGTTTATTGTTATTATCAAAAAATTTACATATTCACTTTTTAACAATGCTGATGTGTTTTAGCAGGTTTTCCCACAGTTGCTTAATAGTCACTTGGTCCAGTTCTACTTGCCTGAAAACAATTGGCTGAATTCACTTTTGTTTGTAAGTCACATCCTTAATATGGAGACACTGAAAGGTTACTATTGTGTAGAATGACTGTGCAACAAATTGGGAGGTTTTTCCTTTTTCCACTATTATGTGACTGTAGTAGATATATGCTTAGTGATTTAGGGGCATGTCCCTCATGTAAATACGTTAACTTCAATATGTGAAGGCTGCTTGTAGGTGAGGTGTATTCATACTCCTCAACCTCTCAATACAAGAAATCTGAACAAAGCCATAAGTAATGGGGGACAAATGCACATAAATAGTTTTTTTTTTTTTTAATATCGCTCCTATAAACTTAGAAGTTGATAGAATAACATATTTTGCATCACCATACATTTTCTGAATGGTATGACATCTGAAACTCAAATATCTGTCATTTCTGACTTCAATCTTCAATGATTTGCCAAAAAACAAAACATTTTATGAGGAACGGACCAAACATATAAGGCAACATGTGGACATTATGCAACAATTCTGGACAGTTGAGAGGTATGGTTGTATGCTTTATAAGTTATCCCAGTGCAGCAAGTGAGTATCCTGGTCACAGGTAGTGATCACATAGCTGCACCACAAACACATCCCAGGCTATGTTCAGATAGAGAGTCTCCCACCCCTTCACAAGAGGATTAGGAAATAATATATGACACAAAATTCCTACCACCTCATGATCCCCATTTTAAAGTGCTATCATATCCCACCCCACCCAGAGTGTGTAACCAGTTTAGTTGTGTTTCTATCCACCTGTACACAAGATGATGACTGTGACCCATGTTACTATCATCCTGTGTAGTGCATATGAGAATGTGTGATGCACATGTGGCTTCACCATGCACAGATCAGCATGCCCAGATATTACTGCATACATCATGTTTGTTTGAAGTTGTCCAGTGCTGTCACTGTGTAATCACCAGAACATATACATCTGGACTACATATCACTGTTTTGCCTTGCTGCCATGTACTGGACCTGTCACTGTCTGAGGAAGGTTGATTGGATGCCAGTTGTTGATATTCCTCTACACTCTCACAGGATGATGGTGTTAAAGTACCTTTCTCGCTGGCATAATGTGCGTATGGTCCACCATACCAATATCCTGACAAGGCTTGCCTGTTGCTTCAGCACTATATTAGGTAGCATGGAATATGCTAAGAGCATCCTGCATGCTGTGGCAGAGTCATACTGGAGTGACCCCAAATATATGTAGGCAGTGGAAGCCATATTTGAGCAGGATGAGTACATACTAGATGACATTGCATATTTGTGTTTCCATGGTGCTATACTTCTGTCTGGCAAATGGCTTGATGGTAGCCAATACATTCAAGAAACAGACAGTAACAAGATTACATATGAGAGTGGTCAACATGCAACTCAGGTAGACTTCCTCCTAATAAGGAGAGGGCAGTGGGCACTAGGGTAGAATCAATGATTGCAAAGTTTTCCCCAGTGAAACAATTGGCCCAGAGCATCAACTACTGGTTACCACAAGCAGTGGTCAGAAAAGGTTCTAAGGTCAACAGAGATTAGGTTGAAGGCTAGGAAGTTGACTGGAGAGAAAGCACAAGAGTTCAAGGAAATACTCAGGGTTTTAGCACTTGAGGAAGAAGAGGAAATAGATGGACGTGTGATGACTAAAGAACAGATATGTGGCTGAACAAAGTTTGAAACAAGGTATGAAACTAAGGTACAAAAAGAAATCTGGTGGTGGAATACAGAAGTCTGGGAAGTCATAAAAAAAAAAAAAAAAAAAAAAGAGAGACAGATAGAAAAGATGAATCAGACAAAGAAGGAATATTGCCCGGCTAACAAAGAGGCTAAGAGATTGATTGCAATAGTGAAGAAAAAGGCCTCAAAGACACTCTACTATCTTCTGGAAAATGACTCAGTAGATGGCACAAAGAAAGTTGCAAGGTAAAGACAGAAAGTTAAAGAAGAGAATCAGACATACTTCATAAGTGATGCCAGTGACAACCTGATCCCAAAGAAAATCAAAGGCATATGGAAGCAATACTTTCAACATCTTCTGAATGAAGAAAACCCCACAGAGTGGGCATGGCCAAGATGGCAAGAAGTTATCAGCACAGGAATTTTTTCTCTGCTTCTTCTATACATTTTTGACAGGATTAAATTGTTATTTTCAGCCAAAAATCATTCAAATAAGATGGAATATTGTGTTGGAAACTTCTTAGGACATTTTGGTGGAAACAATAATTTACATTTTGAATATTTTCCTGTCAAAACTTCAGGATAAAGATTTATCAAAGAAAGATGAACCACTCTAAAGAATTTTCACAAGAAAATTAAGTGTAAAAGAGTTACAGTCTATTCTTTGTAGTATGCAAGACTTGTCCTTAAAACTAGATTAACTAGACTCCAAAGTCGGCCAAATAACAGAAGATTGTACAAAGCAGATTGAATTAATCAATGAAGTAGTGAAACAACAGAAAGTTCAGCTATCTGCTATGGAGGATTATTTCACTGACATAGACATCAGACTTACAGAAGGAGAATATAACATTGATTTTATTCTTCAACAAAGCAACTAGTTCTTGAAAAATTGATGACCTGGAGAATAGAGTGAGGAGGAACAACATCCGGATTTATGGAGTCCCTGATTAACTAGAAGGAGATAACATGGCAAACTTTGTATCCACTTGGATCCATAAAACAATAAACCTTCCTGAAACCCTGTCATTTGGCACATAGAGGGCTCATAGATATTTATTTGACTGTAATGACACCAAGCCAAAAAAATAAAAATAATTAAAATCCAAGATCTATAATAGTCAAATTTATTTCTAGTCAAGACAATGATCTAGTTTTGAAAACAGCCAGGTCTGCTTCACCCATAAAACTTGGGGATTCTTTCATTAGATCTGACAATGACTATGTCTCTCTGGTGGTTTCAAAAAGAAGATCTTGTATTCCTCTATTAAAATCACTGAAGACAGCTAGAATACAAACTCAGTTCTAAAAGAAACAGCACCAAAACACAGCAACAGTATTATTAAATGGACTTAGACACAATAATAAAACAAACCAAATTTTAATATGCAAGCGTTTTCACGAACTAGTCGCTTCATCAGACATTAACCTTCCTAATCAGCACTTAATTTATAGTCATAGTCATATAATATTCAAAGCAACCGATCAAATGCATAACTTAACTAAAATATTACTATGGCAACAATGTAAACACTAAGTATTTGTTATATAAAAACATATCTGATAATTAGAGATCTTACCAAAATACTGTATAAACATCAATTCCTTGAACAAAAATTTAACACGTTTATACTAGCACTCAGTTCTCCCTTTTTGGCACTTCAACCTCTGCTTTAAAACAGGCTTTAAAGATAAATAATCATCAATTAATAGGAATGTTAATGTCTGATGAAGCGACTAGTTCATGAAAGTGCTTACATATTAAAATATGGTTTGTTTTATTATTGTATCTAAGTCCATTTAATACTACTGTTGCTGTGTTTCGGTGTTGTTTTTTCTTAGAACGGAGTTATTTATTAATCCTGCACCATTAATTATGATAGATAGTGTTTTTTTGTTTGTACAGAATACAAACTCACCTAATCTTCCCTGCAAAACTAAGATTATTCTTGCTGGGAGGGGGGGGGGGGCATTTGATTCCTTAGAAGATGCAGTTCCATTTATCCAGAAAAATAATTTGCTTAATTCTACCAATGATATGGACCTGAGTGTATCTTTAGAAATACAGGCTGCAAGAAATGAATGGACATTTAAAGAGAAAAAAACAGAAAAAACTCAGAGACAAATAAAACTACCTGTTAGTTATTTATATTTTAATTCTTTTAAAATAGTCTGGTTCTGAAACATCTTTTAAATGAAATCACCTAAGGGTAATATTTTTCTATTTTCCTTGCATTATTTTCAGTTTATAAATACTAGTCTCCCTATTACTGTAACATTGCAGTTTTTTCTGCTAGAGGGAGTAAAGTATATAGTAATAAGCTTATTTTAACTACACTATTATGAGCCTAAATGGAAATACCATACGCAGTTTTATTTTTTTGATTTTTATTCATTTTCCTTTCTTTTATGTCCTCTCACTCTTTCTTTTTCAACAATAATTAGTAACTGAGTAACTTTAATAGACTGAATCTGGTATGAGGGCTGGTTTGGCTGTTTGGAAATGTATGTGTGTAAAAGGGAATGTTAAAATTCTTTACTGTTTTAATGTTTAATATTTAACACAGTATTTACATATAGTGTTACTGACTGTGGGGGGTATAGTTAAAACGTGTTTTAATACCATTTTCTTTTTAGTGATGTTATTAAGGTTGTATAACTTTCTCCAGCTTATGTTGATGTTAAAAAAGGTCTTTCAGTTAAAATGTGGCTTGTAGAATGTGTCACTGAGCCATCTGTGTTTAAAAACTTTCCTTTCAGTCTAGTTTCCCACTAATTTATTACAGGAGAGTTTAGATAATATTTGCAGCTTGCCTTGAGCTTCTGCATGTCTCTGCTTCACTCTGAATCCTTTCTGAACAGTTCCTGAGTCACAGAGGAGGTGCAATGCAACCTTTAACCCCTCAGAAGCAGGAAGCTTATAGAACACAGAAAAGGATTGCTAAAACAGAATTTTAAATGCTCTAGCTTTTAAAATGAGTTAAATAGATTGTTGTTAAAAGATTATTCCATTTTAATTAGCTTTCAGTTTCCTACAAAATGCAGAGGTGTCTTATTCTCCTGAAAAAAAAAAATCAGTTCTACCTAAAATTGTGGATTCCTATTCTGACAAGAAAGGTATGCTGGGATTGGTGATAATAGAAACTGATAAAAAATTCTGTACCCTTATAAATACCTATCGGATCCCTAGGATTGGTTATAAAACAGTTAAGAAATACTTAGATATTCTAACATTATACTCTAACAAAGAAATGTAGATACCTGGTGATTTTAACTGCATCCTTTTAGACAAACACACTACAAATGTTAAACAAATCAGGCTATCTTTAATAGCAAAACATTTAAATCGTTATATTAATTTAGTGTATATGAGAGTTGTATCAGATTTAAAACTGGATGGTTCTTTAAAATATACTCAATATTCTTTTAGATTTAGGACTCAAGCTAATATTGCTAAAGTACTACTATCCAATGCATAATACTCCAAAATAGAGGAGGTACCAATAGTTTCATGTTCCTTATCTGACCAAAATGCTGTTACATTTAAATGAACTTAAAGGCTTTAATGCATACTCATTAAAAGAGATAAATCAATTTATGGAATTTAACAATAATGGTGAGGTCACTGATGTCATATTATCGGACATTTTAAAAGCTTACTTTTATGGTAAACGAAACAACTGGTATATTTGTAAAAGAAAGGAATGGGATAAAGAGTTAAATGCTCTCCAAGCTGAAATTGATACATTAAAATTAAACCTTAAACCCAATGATAAAGCTGCAAGCACACAGTTGAAAAATCTAAATCAGAAATACCTAGACAGCTTACATCGTAAGATTTCCATTAATCTAGAAAAAAATTAAATTACAATCATATTCAATAAACCCCAACAGCCTTCATAGAATAGCTATTAGTTTGAAAAACATGAATAAAATGAACCATATCAAGGAGTTTGTTTATAAAGAATGGAATAAGACTATTAAAGCTATGGACTTGAAAGATATATTAAAATGTTTTAGCAAATATTATGAAGAAATTAATAAAACAAAGTCAAATTTGAGTAACAGCAACTTATTGGATAGTTTTTAAAAGAAAACATACATAATAATCTAATGAACAATAAATAGAAGAAGACACAGAAATGGCTGCTATATCCAGTTTAAAAATCTTTAGGCATTGATGCCTATTTGGTGAAAGCGCTTGTGTTACTGTTTGTGCACTGAAGAAAAAGTTTTTAAACTGGATGTAACAGCCATTTCTATGTCTTCTTCTACTTATTGTTCATTGGATTTTGTACTTCAGACACAGTATGTGAGCCAGTTCTTTGTGGTAGTGCTTTTATTAGTTTTATACATAATAATCTATCAAAATAACAGAAAAGCAAGATTAATAAGTCTTTCTACTTTAACTCATTCACTCCAGTGGAGCTCAAGAAGTTTGCACTGTAACTTCCAATGATCAGAGCCTACGTTTTTAGTCAGAATCAAATTATGTCCTCACATTTCAAACAAATATTCATATCTCTGGAACCATTGGGATTATGAAAGAAGTATAAATGGCAAACTTTACAGCACAAACAATTTTTATAGTGGTAGTATTCTTTAGGTTCTAGGTCTTAAACTGAGTTTTAGAAGTCACAGTATATAGAGTAAACACAGTAACCATTACATTTGTAATATTTTGTAAACAACCACTCAAGTTGCATACATACTGTTAGCATTTTATTCATCTAGCTGAGAGCTTTCATATGAGGCTAAGGAGTACTGCCTGTGTTACTTGGTTGTTGCGATATTTAGAAAATGTGAAAAATATATCTATATAAATTAATATCATGAAAACAAAAAATAATATATTTTTACGTGCAATAGGCAGAGGTTAAATATTAATGCCATTGAATTTAGTATTGTGTAAGCTTTAACATGACATCTTTTAAAACATTGTACATAGCATGACTTTGTAATTATTGATGCAAATATGAACAAGCAATAGTTGACACCTAGAGGCGTCAGTAGGAGTTAACTGCAGATTCACTTGGAGGTGTCACTCAGATGTAATGAGTTAAGGAATTGAAAGCCAAATTAAAAATATTAAAACTAATAAAGCACAAGGCATGGATGTGATAACTCCTGATCTATATAAACTTTTACCTGATAATACTTAAAAAATTTGTTAAATGCTTGAAGAAGCTAAGAGTACATCTAATATTCCCTCATCATGGAGATATTGTTTTATTGCACCCATTTTGAAATCAGATAAGGACCCTGCTCTGTCCTTATTATTGACCTATTTAACATTAAATGTAGACTACAATATTTTCATAGCTTTATTACCAAAAAAGATTAAATCAAATGCTTGTTGGTTTAGAAATAAAGATCAGACTAGGTTTATAGTTAATAGGAAAGTTCAACATAATATAATAAAACTATTTTTTGATTGATATGGCAAACAAAAATAAAAAAGAGTTATCCATAATAAGCTTAGATATAGATAAAGCTTTTGACTCTGTGAATTGGCCATACTTGTTCAGAGTACTAAATAAATATAACTTTTCCACTGATTTCATAAAGTTAATTAACAATCTTTATTATAACTCAAGTTCATTTTGTCACAATAAGCTCCTTTATATCTAGCCCCTTTGATATCTTAAAAGGTACCAAACAGGGATACCTTGTATTCCTTTTGTTATTTGCACATATTATAGAGTCTTTTGCTAACTATAGAAAATCTAAAATAAACGTTAAAGGTTTTAAAATAAATGAACATTTTTCTTCTAAAATTCAACTTTTTGTTGATGACATTCTGCTCATCAGTGTTAATATTGAACTCTCTTTGGATCATGTAGTTACCTCTATAGACTATTTTGAAAAGATTTCAGGTCTGAAATGTAATCACAATAAAACAAAAACTTTGCTTATAACAAAAGTATAACCACTAAGTTAAACTCTTACAAAAAATTAGATGGGACTATTTACAGTTAAAATACTTAGGAATTGTTATTGAAACTAATAATAATAAATCAGTTTTAATTAATTACCAAAACCTAATTGATATACTATCCAAACTAACAGACACTTTGAATAAACCATTTTTCACATTTGAGGACAGACTTACATTGATCAAAATGATAATCTTACCAAAAACCTTATTGTTTAGTCAGTCATTAATTCTTCCCCTTCTAAAAAAGTTGTAAAAAATAAATGCTATTTTACTTAAGTTTATTATGGTATCTCAAAAGAAAGAATATACTTAGAATGCCCATCAAAAGTTGGGAGGCGGAAGGCATTGGTTTCCCCAATATTAACTTAGATTCTAAATCTGTAAGTTTTAAAGTAATGCTCCAGTGGATTTACTCCTCTGACGCTTCTTGTTGGAAATCAATACACAAAAATATACTAACAGATAACAGATCTAAAATAGAAACTTATACAAATTTGGACAGCAATATCTTTTGAGGTTTTAAAAGACTATTTATTAAATGAAAAACACACATTTACTCTCTACTCTTTCGTAAATCAAGTTCTGTTAATATTCAAGTGATTTATGAATTTGAATTATCTAATCAAAGATCTTTCACAAATGGATGCTTAATATGTTTTAATACAAGGAAAATGTTTGACTTAAAGAATAATAATTTAATTGTTGGTATCAGTTTCTGGACAGGAATGAAGTACACTCAGCTGATTATCTAATAGCTGCAGTCTGGATAATAGTAATTGATCAGATATACAAACATGTAAGAAATATATTCAACACAAAATTAAAATAGCATTAGACATATAAACTAAAACTATTCCTAAAATCCTAGACTTCTTTTCTAATGTTGTGTCTTTCGGCTTTTCCCGGTTAGGGGTCACCACAGCGGAACTCCGGTCCGCTAATGATTGGTAGCTGATTTTTATGTGCCGAGTTACCAGCCCTGATGCACAGCCTTCAACGAAGGTATGCCCATTCACGCATGTCTCCACAGAGAAGACGCTCTAGCTGAGAATCGAACCGGACAGTATCTTACTGTGAGGTGACAACACTACCGCGGCACCACCACTGCGGGTTTAGACTTCTTTTCTAATATAAATAATAATCCATCTAAAGGTAAGTCATACTTGCCTGTCATATATAAAATTACTAGAATTGAATTTATTTCCCCTTGAATTGTCATACTGGAATTACTTGACAAAAATAAATAAAGAAGAATTTTCTGAGAAAAGTATGAAACTATCCTTAAAATCTGCAGAAAAATCAATGTCCACTCTATACTGGAAGATTTATGCATTTATACATGAACATTTTTCCACAGAGTGTTTCTAATATCCCACAAAATTGATGTTAGATATAAATCAGCAAAAGTAAAATGCTGGAGATGTGATGAAGCCCTTGATAAAGATTGGGCTCATATGATCATAGAATGCAACATAGTGTCATTTTTCTGGACTGATTTTAGAAGCTTCTGCCAAGCATTGTGGTTACATAATTATACTATTACAGATTCCTTGATTTTGTTCAATACCCCTGTGGCAAGCCCCTTTTACTATGGGACAGCAACTAAAAAGTCTCAGTTCTCAACAATATCTCTGGTAAGGGAGTGTCACTAAAATCAGGGATAGAAATATACAATTTTCCCTAAGAGTATACTGGAAACAGGTTCCAAAACCTGGAACTGGACTATATGCTTCACTCCGGGTCCCCAAATGAGTGTCCACACTAACCAGTGCAGGGCACTTTGTTCCAGTTCTATGTATATGAGACATTCACTCTTAAATGTGTGATATTCACATATAAACACACTCTTGGGAAAGACTGACACAGATTTACCTACTGTGTTCCTTTGCACAAATTACAAGATAACAGCTGCCACCAGTCAGATACCACAATACCCTTCAAAAGGGGTGTTCTATTATATTGAGTAAAATAGATATTGATACAAATGACATGTAACTCAAGCAGCAAGGATTTTCAGAGTGGCCCTGGTGTTATCACAATAGGCATAAACACTCTCAAGGGATTAAAATATTAAATAAATAACCAATCACAATGAGAGGTAGCAAGACATTTAATAATAAATAAAATAATTTAAAACATGTAAATACTGAAAAACTGATTCAATAAACATCAGAGTTTCACACACAGGAAATATTAATGTAATACTGTAGGATAGAGCTCACATTGATTTTACAAAACCTCTAACAATCCAGCTGTAGTTCCCTGACTATCTGAAGATCTAATCTAAATAACTTAGCATGGCAAGATTATACTCTTGCTTCCACAAGGTAAGGTAATAAATTATGTCCATACTCTAGTTTGTTGCCTGTCCTCAGTGACTGGAACAACTATTCTCCTGAAAACAACTGGACTACTACAGCTCAACAGCCCTGGAAAACAACTGAATGATAAAACTGAATAACTTACTCAGAACCTGCTTTTTATAGCAGATCTTTTTCAAAGGTAAGAGGAAATTGCCATGAGAATTCTACTCTCATATCAGACTTTGAAAAGTAAACAAACAGCTGCAGTGAACATTCTACTCTCCCAATCTTGCCACACAATGACATCACATTTAGGTCAGGACTCTAGAAAAACATGAATTCAGAATTGTCTTTGCAAACAACATGTACATTTGGTCAGGCAGAAGAACACTGTTTGGCATTCAAATATCTTGCATAAATCAGAGTGATAATTAAAAGATATAAACTTATTTACAAACTTATAGTTAGTCATGCTGGCATATGTAACACAGGATAATTACAATTATTTACAAAACTTCAGCCAGTCATGCTTGCACAGATGACAATATCTAAAATCATCACAGTCCCAATCTCAGATATTATTCCAGTATCCCAAATACCTCTACTTTGGTCTGCCCTAGCTATTACTAGGAAAGTTATAACCTTAAATGGGAAATGCAAAAGTACTCTCCTTTTACTAGTGAATTTATCTGTCGAGCCAAATCTGCTTCTAGAAATGAATTATCAACCATGAAAATTAGAACTTTAAATGTAACTCATCAATACATAGCCTGGCAGAAATTTAATGATCTCTTAGTATTAATTGTTTTGTGTCTATAATTCTTTTTATGGACGTTTTGTTTCAAATTGTTGAATTATTGTTGAAATATATGAAATCAAATACATTTTTAAAATGCAAACTCCATAGAAGCTGTAATGCCTGATACATAGCCCACAGTGAAAGAAGAGGAGGCACCCCCGCCTACAGGAAGGATGAGGTCACAGCAGATATGATCAAGATGTTGGGTGAGCTAGGGGAGAATTGGACCCTGAGGGTACTCATAGCAGTATAGACAGAAAGGTGTATCCTAGATGACAGGAAATAAGCATACTAGTGCCAGTGTACAAAGGGAGCATCTGCAACTCAGGGCTGTACAGAGGTATCAAACAGCTGTCACATGACATAAAAGCTCTAAAGAGTGTGACTGATAAATGAGTAATAGAAAAAAAAACCTAAGAGATAAGCAGTTCAGCTTCAGATCAGGATAAAGCATAACTGACCTGATGTTTGCAGTAAGTCAGATTGCAAGGCAAAGACAGAAGATAAAGACGGTAGTCATCCAATATTACCCATAAGAGATGTCATTAACAACCAGCTCACTAGTCCACAAGACATCAAAGACTGATGGAAGGAGTATTTTAAGCAGCTTATAAATTAAGAAAACCCACAGAAGCTTTAGTGCCCTGGATGCAGACAATGATAAAAGAAGAAGAGCCCAGCCTAGAAGAAGTAAGAAAAGCAGTAAAGAAAATTAAGTCAGGGGAAAGTAGCTGGTTCAGATGAGGTCAAATCAGGTATAATCCAGTTGCTTTGTATGATACAGTAGAAACAGCTCCAGAAGGCACTCATAGCAGTATGGAGAGAAAGGTGGATCATAGATGACTGGAGAATAAGCATAATTGTGCCAGTGTACAAAAACAAAGGAAGCATCCACAGCTGTGGGCAGTACACAAGTATCAAATCTTGTCACACTGAATGAAACTTCAAGTGAGGACTATGATGGTATGAGGTAGTGCCATTTGTGCCAGGGAGAGTAGGGCAGTGCATGTGTACTTATGCTAGCATATCTAGCTGGAGTTTTGTAAAGAATTTTATGTTATTTGATTATCACACTGATTTGTACAGTTGCTTGTGTTAAAAAAATATTTGTAAAGTTACTTGTGTTAAAAATGTATCAACAGTAGGTCCAGCTGGAGAGAAAGAATGTATGCATGTATATTAGGTTGTATTATTGTAACTGATCAATAGTGTATGCTTTATCACAGAACCTTGAGAGGGTGGAATGCTTGAAATTGTGTTATAGCTTTCAAATACTGCCACAGAGTTTAGCAAAGCTCTTGTGTGTATTTTACCAGTCAGGTGACCAGAGATGATGTCATCCTCTGACTAGCATCTGGTTTCTTTTGAACCCTTGCACCAGCACTTTAGAATCTGACAGGAAAGATTTCTGATATGATACATATCTCACACATCCACACAGACATGGAGAGACATCATCTGGCTTTTGCTGTGGTAAGACACTCAGCAAACATCAGCTTGCCTTGCTTTAGTAAGTACTCAGTAACTGTTTAGTTAGTCAGGTACATTTATTGAGATTAGTTTAGTATTGTTTTCTGCATCTGTGAAAAATTATCCAGCTGTATTATTTTTTATATCCCTGTGGTTGAAACTGTGCTGTTTGTTGTGTTCAGTATTCTCCTGTTTTCTGTTTTATTATTTATGATTAAATATTTTCATACCTTTCATTATGGCTGGTCCTTTAGAGAATAATTTTAACAACTTGAGATTACTTGTGCTTGTTTTAGTGACACTGTGGCCACTCCTAAAAGCTTTGCTGATTTGGTCACACCCTACCATTTGTATAAGTATTACCTTTACACAGTATATTTGGGTACCCTTAGTAAGAACCTCAGGATAGCTCACTGGTGGCAGTGTGATTACCTCAGAGTCTGGGCAGAAAGGGGAACAGCTGGTAAATCTGTGCCAGCTTTTCCCAGGTGTGTATGTGTGTATATGTGAGTATCTCAAATATCCAAGTGTGTGTGTCAGCTACTGGGAACAGGGACACAGTCCTCCAAGTGGACAGTGTGAAGTTTTTTGTAGGTCTGGAGAGAGAAGGAGAGTCCAGACCCAGGACTGGAGCATGCTTCTGTATGCTGTTTAGGGAAACTGTGCTTGGTGTAAGGGGCTGCATCTGAAAATACTGTATGAATCCATCTTTGCTCTTAGTGACTATCCCTCACCTGAGTCAGTGGTGAGGATGAGTTAGGGATCTGTCACATATTGGAGAAGCTGGGTGGGATATTAATTGAACTTCAGTAGCTGGTGGGCAGTTGTCACTAAAGGTGTGTGTAGTCTCAGCAGCCACACAGTGAGCATATACAGTTTCATTTTCATAACATTTTTTTTTATTTTTGCAGGTTTAGTTTAGTCAGGAAAAGCAGGCAAGGATATCAGCAGAGGATTATTGCAAGCTGACAAAGAACCAGTTTGCCAAGGTGTGCAAAGCCAAAGGACTGGTGCATGCCAACCTGACTAAAGAGGAAATGATTTCAGCCTTGGTCACAACTGCAGTATAGACCAGCAACCCAGGACACAACCAGTCTGGTGATAGGGTTCTTCAGTCTTCAGAAACAGGACAGTTCAACTTTTCTACGGAGGACTTAAATAACCATCTGGAGTTAAAGAGACTTGAACTGGAGGCCAAATGTTTGGAAGTAGAATCAGAGGAAAGACTGCAACATTTGGAGGGCAAAGAGAGACTATGGCATTTGGAGGCTGAAGAAAAGGCAAAACAGAGTTAGAATCAGCAGAGGGACTGTGGTGTTTGGAGGCCGAATAAAAGGAGGAACAGAGCTGACCTGAGAGGGAGATGATGACTCTTTGGCAGGGTCATGGAGGTAATGGGGAAGGGACACAACGTCTGACATAACCTTTGTGAAGCCTGCAGTGGTTAAAGAGGAGCAGTACTTGCTTGGACAGTCTATACCAGTCAAAGCTTTAGGAGGGACCCTATTCCAAATACCTTTGTCCAGGATTCACCTTGAACTGAACCCTAGAATCAATGAAGGTCATTACATTTTTTCCATAGTTTACAGATGGTGATGGGTTTGATAGTTTTATTCATGTATTTAAAAGGGTATGTAAACAGTATAATGTTGACCAAGGGCTCTGGGCGCATTTCCTGACCCTCTTACTCCAAGGTAAAACTGTAACTGCTGTTTCTAAATTTTCTGATACTGATTGCTTAAACTATGATAACTTTAAACAATGCTTACTAGAATGTTTTAACTCCTGATGCTTGCAGAAAAAAGTTTTGCGAGCATAGATGCAAGGCAGATAAAAGTGTATGTGATTATATTGCTGAGTTAAGCACTTATTTTCATAAGTGGGTGAGTGAGTGTCACTTTTCAAAGGCTGGCAGACCCTTTGGTGAGGGAACAAGCCTTTAACACTTTGCATGAGGACATGAGAATCTGGTTGGCAGACCAGGAGTGTAACTCTGCAGATGAACTGGGGAGAAAATGGGATCTCTACTTAGCAAGCAGAACATCACTGCAGAAGAAGGAGATACCCAGCACTGCACATGGTTATAGGGTAACCCATGGTGGGTACCCTAAATCACCCCAGCAGAGTACACAAGTAACAGGGGAAGCCACTAGTTCATTTCCACAGTCAGGGCCAAGATTAGATTTTTTAAATGTAACCAGAAGGGCCATGTCACATACAAATGTCCACTGAGGCAAGGTTGGGAACAAGAGGTGAAGGAGCCAGCAAGTGGAAATAATGGCATGCCCATAGTAAGTTGTCTGGAGACAACAGGGTACCAAATTATCACAGAAGTTTGTATCCTATCTTAGTGGATGGAAGACAAGCCATTTCTAAGAGATACACAGCCTCTGACATGATCATTGTGAAGCCTGCAGTGGTTAAAGAGGAGCAGTACTTGCTTGGTCAGTCCACACCAGTCAGAGCTTTTGGAGGGACCCTATTCCAATTACCTTTGTCCAGGATTCACCTTGACTGGGAGGGTGGAAGAGGAAGCAAGCAGGTAGGTGCGTTTGAGGACATCCCTGCAGATGTCTTGATAGGGAATGATTTTAATAATGTTGTACCTTGTGTTCATGCAGTTACACACAGTCAGGCTTGGTGACAGGTATGTGGGTCAGGTAGCCTCAGCGAGAACCAGATAGACAACACACCTGAAGCTGGGGCTGGTGAGGTGGCTTTTTCAAGGAGGGAGCTACCTTATAACAGTGAGTCTTAAAGTGTGCCACATATGCTAGTAGGTACTGCTGTTCCTGTGGACAGGGTGACTACAAGGGCAAAAGTGTGTGGTAGTACACAGGCTGACAGTGAGACACTGCTGTCAGATGAGACTGGGCTTCTGGTGGAAAGGGAGTTGGGAAGGGTCACAAAGGTAGAATTGAGACAGGCACAGCTATTGGACCCTCCATTATTAGGCTTGAAGGAGGTATCTAAGGAGGCACCTGATTCTCAAGGAAAAGGGGAGACTGTATACTGGAACAAAGGGTTACTGTATAGAGAGTGGACCCCTGAGGGAAGGCTAGAGGATGAGGTAATACAGCAGTTTGGTAGTGCCCAGCACCGACCATCTGGCACTTCTAGCCATAGCCCATGACATTCTTTTTGCAGGTCATATGAGCATAAAGCATACCAAGAAACATATTATGCAGAACATTTATTAGCCTGGGATTGCAAGAGATGTAACTGGATACTTGCAGGACCTGTGAGCAGTGCCAAAAGGTAGGCAAGGCAGGAGACAAGGTCAAGGCTCCTTTGATGCCTTTGCTTGTGATTGAGGAGCCATTTCAGAGGGTAGGTATGGATATTGTGGGGCCTATGAATACTGCAATTTCCACAGAGAAGGATGGTAAATGCTTTGTTAAAGATTTTCAGCAGGGTAGGTTTCCTGAGAGAAATACTGACTGACAGAGGTGCCAATTTCATGTCAGACCTGCTGGCTTGTCTGTAGAAGTTCTGTGGGACAACGCACCTAAAGACCACCCTCTACCACCCCCAGACTAATGGTCTTGGTGAGATGATAAACTGTACACTAATGACCATGCTATAGGTGTTTGCAGAACAGTTTAAGAGAGAATGGGACAAATATTTACCCCATCTGCTGTTTGCATACAGAGAGTTATCCCTGGAATCCACCAGAGTTTTGCCCTTTGAGTTGTAGGGCATAGGGTGAGGGGACCTTTACATTTGATTCATGATAAGTGGAAGTGTGAGTGTGAATCTCACAAGGAGTCTTTAGGATAAGGCTTAGGGAGCTTATTGGCTCGACCGCTCCTGAAAGCCTTGCTGCTTTAGTTACACCCTACCATTTGTATTGCTATTAATTTCACACAGTATAATTAGGTATCCTTTCTAAGAGACTTAGGCTAGCTGACTGGTGGCAGCCTGATTACCTTAGAGTCTGGGTAGAAAGGGGCACAGCTAGTAAACCTGCACCAGATTTTCCCAGGTGTGTGTGTGTGTGTGTGTGTGTGTGTGTGTGTGTGTGTGTGTGTGTGTGTGTGTGTGTGTGTGTGTGTGTGTGTAAATGTGTGTGTATATGAAACTCAGATATTCAAGTGTGTGTATCAGCTACTGAGAACAGGGACACAGAGCTCCAATGTGGACAGTGTGGTGTTTTGTGTGGCTCTAGACAGAGAGAAGGAGAGTCAAGCCCAGGTCTGGAGTGTGCTCCCTGTGTCCTTTTAAGGGAAACTGTGCTTGGTGCAGGGGACTGCATCTGAAAATACTGTGTGAATCCATAATTGCTCTTAGTGACCATCCCTCACCAGAGCCAGTGGTGAGGATTGAGTCTCCTTGGTTGCTGGCTTGGAGCAGGGACCCGTCACAAGGATGATTGATAAACAAGTAGCAGAAAGTAAGATCAGAGATGAGCAGTTCAGATTCAGATCAGGATGCAGCACAATTGACCCAATGTTTGCAGTGAGACAGATAGTTAAGAATATGCTAGAAATTAGGAAGGAGTATAAGTGGGCATTCTTAAACTTGGAGAAAGCATATCACAAGGTCCAAATAAAGCCTATTTGTGGAGTCCTACAATGCTTTTAAGTCCCAGAAACATTTGTAGTAGTAGTGCAGGCTGTGTACAAGGACCCAAGAATACAACTATGAACAGTGTTCAGATTTACAGATGAGCTCCCTTTGGGAGTGGGTATGCATCAGGGTTCAGCTCTAAGCCCACTGTTGTCCATAATGATGATGGTTTGTATAAGCAAACATGTCAGAGAGGACAGATCAACATAGTTCTTGTATTTTATTTATTTTATTTTTATTTTATTTTATATTTGATGACCTGGAAAGTCTGACTGGACACAGGTTCATTTTCAGCCGAGGCCTGGTGAGAAAAGCACCACTTAATACAATGCTACAATACATGTTGTAAAATACATAACTGTGTTCTTAAGGCATACAATTAAACATTTAAAAAACATATTTAACATTTCTGCATAGACATAAAAAATCAGTAGCACCAGAATAAAAATTCAACATTTCTACATAGACATTTAAGTCAATACTATCAAAATAGACCATTGTTTGGTAAGAATAAATATTCAGAAGTTAGAAATTTATAATAAGAATAGGTATTCAGAGGTTAAAAACTTATATATGATCTTTGGCAGAATCCTTGCAACACTGCAATGTAGTAGCTCAGCCTCTGGAGTCACATGTGCACAGCCAATTGTTAATATAGTGGGTTTTGTGTAGTTTCTTAAATAGTGAAACATCTTGTATGCAGGTGATATATAATTATAGGCAGACTCTGAACAAGAACTTCAGAAAAGGATAGGGTAATGGAATGCAAAATAAATGCACATGGAATTTAACGAAGTGCAGATAAGACAGATGTAATGGCAGCAAATGAGAGAAACTGGAAAAAGGTGAGAACAGAGAGAAGGTAAAATAGATGAACAGGTTGACAGCTTCAATTATCCAGGAGGGTGGTTGAGGAGATGGGAAGTTTGAATGAGAAGATCAAAACTACAATTAGAGGGGATGCAGCCAACTGACACAGAATTTCATAGATAGTGTATGCCAGAAGAATGCCAAAGAAGCTGAAAAGTAAAGTGTACAAAACAAGGGTGTGACCAGTGCTGCTGTATGGTACAGAAACCTGGACAGTGAAAGTTAACAAGCTGAGGAACGTAGAAGTGATTTGGATGAAGTGCCTGAGATGGGTGGTATGATGCACACTGTGGGACTGATGAAGAAATGGGGACATCAGAGGAGAAGTCCAAGCATCTCCAATTGCAGAGAAGGTCCAAGAGCAATAATGATGGTGGTTAAGCCACATGTGCAGGAAAACACAAGACAATAAGAAGATTTGGAACAGACAGGGAGAAAGCAAGATGGAATGAGTGCATTCAGCAAAGAGGTAGATGGATTGGTGACAGCATGAGACTGGCATTAAATTGAGAGAGATGGTGACAATTGATTCAACACCCCAACCTCATGCAGAAAATGGGAAAAAGGGGGTTGATGATAATAATGCTGCAGCTTGTCCATACTTTGTATATTTTATATAACAGTCATAAGCCAGGGATCCAGAAAGTATCCATTGTCATGTAGAAACATGTGTGTGGTGGGGGTGGTGGTACTACATATGGAAATAATAGAAATGCAGCTGTATTCTTTCAAATCAACCACAGTGCCTACCAATGAGATAGCCCTATGGAATTTCATTATATTAAATGTCTTCCAGTAAAACAAACAGCTGATATTAGTACACCCTTGTGCACATATAACAAAGTATTAGTTTAAGGGTGTGCACACTTATGCAACCAGCTTATTGTACGTTTTTATTTTTTATATTTTTTCCCTTAACTGATTTGTTTGTTTTTCAATTGAATTGTACAGGTTATAGGTCACATTAAAGGTGGGAAAAGTTTTGAAATGATTTATCGTGGTCTCATTTTTTTATATCACAAAAACCTGGCATTTTAATAGGGGTGTGTAAACTTTTTATATCCACTGTATATAAAAACAGCAACCAATCAGTTTCATTAAAACCAATTATATTTTTATACTTCATTAAAAAAAAAAAACATGTGGAAATTCATATCCTCATTGTCCTAATTTTTAAAACACCTAGAATATAAATGGAATCGTTAATGTCAGGTTCTTGGTTGCATTCAGCCTCAATTGACAAATCATTTCCTTCTATTCCAACAAGATTTGATAATCACCCCATTTTTTGTCTTTCACCACCTTACCAATTACAAAACAGAGAAATGTCCTGTAACTCTTAACATTGAACTGAATGTTTATACATAGCATTAGAAAACTTCTTTTTCACATCATATAAAAATTCTTAATTCTGATTCTTCAACCTTCTCATGGTCTTCCCCGCATAAAATTCTGAATAAGAGATGGATGTTACTAAATATACAACAAATGTGATATTACAATTATACTGACCTGGGCAAGCCACGGTCCAATCATACACTGTTACAGAAACATATGACCCATCATTAATATACTTACATACTGACACATGCCACATTTTTTGGTATTGATAGTATTAACATTTGTTTGTGTCTTTCAGTTTTTCCCAGTTAGGGGTCGCCACAGCAGAACTCCGGTCCGCTAATGATTGATAGTTGTTTTTTACGTGCCGAGTTACCAGCCCTGATGTACAACCTTCAACGAAGGTATGCCCATTCACGCATGTCTCTAGGCAGAAGACGCTCTAGCTGAGAATTGAACTGGACAGCGTCTTACTGTAAGGCGACAACGCTACCGCAGCACCACCACCGCGGGTTATTTTATATTTATTATTTTTTGATATATTTGTGAAACTGCTAGTTGCTGTTTTTTTATCTAGGTCTGTACAAATGTGCTATTTTGTTGTTTTGGTATGAGAATTAGTTGTTTCACCTGTTCTGTATTTTGATTCTCATTAATAGGCCCCAAATGATGGGATTCCCTCTCTTCCAACCTTACAAAAGCACTACTTCCTACCATAAATTGTCAGCACTATTTAAAACCCATGTTAAAATTCAAGTCAAATGCAAATGTAACCCTAGAGGTCATAACCTAAACACAGCACTTGTGTTGCCTCATAGTCTCTCTCCCTTACTCCTCATTGACCCCCTTGGAACTTTGCACTTACTCAGTGATTACCTTTTTTTGCTAAAATCTATGTGTGTAATGTACATTTTTGTTTGCATATTGTGTTTATGATTGTAATGTTGCTGCTCTTGTTAATCACTGTAATTCTTACTGTTTTGTAATTATACCACTAGTGTTCATGTTAATCATCATTGCTCTTATTGTTTTCTATAACCCAGGCTGAGACTAAAATTGGTCAGAAATGATCAGGACTCTACTTTGGTTAACACATTTTAATAAATATATAAATAATGCTCACACTATCTGGCAGTTTATGGAACTGTAGCCTTCCTGTTTGAGGTGATGTATTTATTACTAAATGTGTGCAATCTAAGGTACTTAATGCTTCACATAAGCAAGTCATGTCATAGAAGGCACTCACAATATTTGTTATCGCCTGTGCTGTGCTAGAAAAATATATATGATCTTCTGCATTTTGGAATTTTATAAGTATTCTAAAGGTGGAGGCTTATGAAATACCTAGCATGCCCCCAGGTGTTCACTGAAAAGTCCCTATCGCTAGTATGAAAGGAGCATGCATACATTAGTCTCCAAAGGCACAAAAAGAACATGCATTCCTATAGATTCCATGCATGGCAACAAATGCAGTCAAGACCAATACAATGTCCTAATTTAATCTAAAGTGTTCAATAATCTCTTGGTCATTGAAAATGTTGTTAATTACTCACTGAGGGCACTGTTTATATTGGCACTGGATGGTACTGCTCTCATACTGGAAGGAAATGATATCATTAAGGGCTACAGCATGCTGAAGCGTATGGATGTTGTGACTCTAAACATTTTTGCTGCAAATAACAAAGAAAAAGTTGACCTTTTTTATAGGTTCATAAGTAAGTACTTAGCAAGTTGCCCTTGCAGACCATTTTAAGCCTGTCCACTGTCCCTTTTGTGCTCAAAATAACCTGTCTCATTTGATTATACCCATCCCATAATCAATAAGTATATATTACCCCAATGAAAATTACTGGGATCGTCCCATAGATAAACTGAGGGTACATATGCACTTTTATAGGTAGGCACAGGCAACTACTGTAGTTTCTCTGTGAATGTTTAGAAATCATGAATATGCTCACCGTGCCAGCATTTTATCATCATATGAACCTTGTTTGTATTACCCCATTTCATTTGGATGTCATTATGCAGCCATTTTAATATATTTTTCATTGTTCTTAGGCTGACTGCACTAGAGAGCAACATGTGACTATAAATTACATTAACCTGAGTCTGTTTGCTCATTTCCAAATTCAGTGCTTATGTATACTGTGCACTGCACAACATATCTATGATCCTAGCCAAGATAGTTGTTTCCAGCTGTTTTTACAGATAAACTCTTTCTACAGATTAGTTTGAGGATTTAAAATGGGAAGAAAGCACATTCCAGTTTTCAGCTACAATGACCATATTTTTGGAGAGATTTGATAAAATATTTCATAGGTTCATAGGTGTGTACTAGGCTAATGGCCCTGGAGCCTTTAAATGCCTAGCCCATAGAAGTGCCATGGCATCGTGCAGTCCAACGTTAGTTCCCAGTGCCTCTATCAAGTAGAACCACTGGCGTGATCCCTGGGGTGAAGTTTCTATTACCCATCCACTCATCAAGATTTATCTTGAAGAGGGACAGTGAGGTACTCTGCTTGACATGTATGAGAATTCCAGAGCATGGGCAGACTTTGGGTGAGGAACCTGGGAACCTGTCCCTACAGCATGTTCTGTTGATTGTGGTAATGAGGTCAAGGTCTCTGGAGAATGTGGTGCAGAGGGATTGGGATTTCTTTAGATGTAGCATTTCTAACAGAGCTGGGTCAGGCATGGCTTTGGAAGTCAAGCAGAGATTGATCGCCTCTAAGTAGATGATATGAGAAAGAAAATAGCTGGAGTCTTTTGAGTCTGTCCATGTAGGACATGTGTTTAATGCTTAGGATCCTCTTCATGAGGTACTTCTGTGGCCTCTCCAGCTGTTGCAGGTGTCTAGTGAGGTGCGTGCCAAATGGGACATTATACTCGATGACTGGTCTAATGAGGGAAGAGTAGAGAGAAACAATGGCCTTTCTTCCTGGAGGCAAAACCCTTGGTAATGAGATGTGCCACATAGAAGGACTTTCTGACCACAGTGGCAATGTGGTAGTCGAAGGAGAGGTTGCTGTCAACCTGCATCCCCAGATTTCTTATAATGCCTTCAGTGTTCAGTGGGCTCCCATCAATGTGGTAATTAGTGGGAACTGAGTTTTTACCAAAGGGGATGATGACACATTTGTTAGTGTTAAGCTTAAGGCCATAGTTTTGACATCAGTCATTGGTCTCAGTGAGGCCTTTCTGTAGTATGTCTGCATCACTTGGGGAGTTAATAATGGCTCCCAGCTTGCAGTCATCTTCGAACTTGGTCAGCCAGAGTCCCTTTGTGTTGGCCTGGACTTCTGAGAAGTAGATGCCAAACAGGAGAGGACCCAGGACCGATCCCTGTGGAACTCCACTCTTGACTGGTTGGCAGTCTGACTTGGAGTTCACTACTTTCACACTGTGTATTCTATCTTTGAGCCAGTTTGCAACCCATCTAATTATATAGGGGTTGATGTCTAGTTTGCTGAGTTTATCAATAATTCCCAAGTGAGGAATGGCATCATAGGCCTTAGCCAGATCGAGGTAGGCTGTATACACTACCTTACCTGCACTGCCTTACCTTCATCCACGGCCCTGGTGATTGACTCAAAGAAGTCAACCAGGTTGAGCAGGCATGATATCCCTTTCACAAAGCCAACTTGAGTGGGGTGTGGAGTTTGGAGATTTCCTATATCTTTGTTAATCAGGTCCATGATGACAGGCTCCAAAGCTTTACATATCAGACTTGTCAGGCTAATGGGGCGATAATTCCCACGGTCTGTAGTCACTCCCCCTTTATGAGATGACTGTAGCAGTGCGGCATTCGGTTGGGACAAAGCCTTAGGTGAGGCTGTGACTGAACAGGGCACACAGATGTGGTGCCAGTTCACTTTTTAGTTCATGTAGAACACAGCCAGAGATATTTTTGGGTCCCATGGAAGCTGTATTCCTGGCCTTGGACAATGCAGCTTCAACCTGTGCTGCAGTAATGCTGGGTGCCTGGCATTCTTCCTGTTTTATGATTGGTCCTTTGGGGGGAGGGGTAAAACTGGCACTGTATCTGTCGGCCAGTATGTTGGCAATATCTGATGGCTGAGTATAGGAGGTACCATTGTGCAGTAACTCAGAGGAAATCTGGGTATTGCCATGGAGGTTCTTGATATAACTATAGAAGGCTTTGTGATTGTTTTTAGTGTCTGCTGCATTTCTGCCTTCATAGCTGACTTTGTAGGATTTGATGAGGGATCTCAACTTTTTGTTGAGGCTAATAAAGGAGTTTTTCCAGTCTTGGGACTTCATCTTTTTCTGCAACAGCTTCTTCCTTCTGTTGTAGAGTTTATTAATGGCTATTCTATTTACAGAAGCTGTAATATTATCTTGTAGCACATTAACTGAAGGGAGTGTACACCTAAAAATTGGGAAGTTTTTTTTTTTTTAAGGACCGGTAAGAGTATATAACCCAGCCTTTATTCTTTCGTCTCTTGTTACGGTTGTAAGAAAATGGTAACATCTGTACTTATGCTAATATATGAGACTGAACCCCCCAAACTAAAAAGCTTCAGTTTAACATTTTTATCTCTCCAGTTTATCATATAGAGCTACATATCCCATGATAGGTCTACTATGTTTTGTTGAATCTCATTTCACTGAATTTAATTTTACTCCGACCACATCGCTAAAAACACAAATTACTGAAAACTCATTTCAGTGAATCTCATTTCACTGAACTGAACTTAGTATATATGGCACTGTGTAGAGTACTGTAAGACAAGTCAATGGTATATGCCCTTTTCTCCACTGTAGTGTGATCCTGGAGTTAGTATATATAGTTGGGGGGGATGCACAGTGTATTGCATTGCAACTTTTTGTGCATTGGAAAATGTAAAACCTAGATGTTAATGTGGTATTCTGAAGCAATTATTACTGTGTTAAACAAAACCACGTAGTGTGTGACAGCATGCAGGGACAGGATGATTCTCACACAAACACACACACAACATGACAATATTGCAGCATGCATCACATGCAAATGACTGTATAATGTAATGTAATACAGATAACCTATATCATGCTAATGACAGCTACTCCATATGGAAATAATGACAACAGATATAGTAGTATGATTTAAAAATGAAAAAAAAGGAGTGCAAATGAGCAATAGAAATATATTTTTTTGTACAGCAACAATTATGGTGAACTAGATTATCACCTGCACAATGGTGATAAATGTGGCATTTAGTTTTCAAAATGTGTTAGTAACAGATTTGGAAGTCACTGTCCACAAATGTTGTACACTGCTCTATGTCACACAAAGTTCCATCGGTGTATAACATATCATAATCTCAACAACCAGGATATCATTTTCCCACTAGCATTTACCCAGAGATATATGGAACTGGATGAGATATGCTGTCCTCACATGGGATCAGAAGGGATGCATGGAATACCTGTCTCAACAGCAACAAAGGATAGTGTAGCATTAACCATGTTTACTACAGGGAATTCTAGCAACCAACTGGAGACACAATATGAGTTTTGCAATCAAGAGCCTCAGAAATCCTGCATCATTCCTAAACATAATGCTGATACCTGTGGAGGAGCAGATGTGATTTCCACAGACAGAGGAGAGAATCACTACCACATAGGTATTCTACGACAATGTCAACACACCCCATTCCTCTGTGCTGGGGGCCAATGAATGCACCCACATTGCCATCAACATCACATCGGGTTTACATGTTATCCTGTATAATTTCCAGAAGTGTTTACACTACATAAACCCTGCTAGGTGGTGTACAATGGCAAGGATATTATATACATTGTTTCTGTGCCTCATCCAGGCAGTTCCCCTGATTCTCACATCTGCCACATGTCTAATCTATGCCAACATTTCGTGTGAGCAGGACTTTACACAAGGTCATCTTGTTGATAACTGCACACATTACCAAACTCAGAGTCCATGACAGTCTAGTGATGTGACAATATATGGCATAATGCTCTTCATGGTGTTTGCTGTTGCATTTTACAGGTAATGCCACATATGCTTTGCAGCCATGAGTGGTGACCCCTCATCCTCAGCCCCACAGACAGAAACAGAAAATATGCACAATAATGTGCTATTGCAGACACACAACATTGTTAAGTAAACATGTGGAATGCTGAAGCCTCACTTTTCTGCCTGAATACATCTGGTGTATCCCTGTAGTACAGTTGTCAGATTGACATAAAGCTATCTGTTGAGCTGATTGGACAGATACAATAAGAAGAGACCATAGCACTAGCGAGTATTAGTACCCTACATGTATGCCACTTCACTTATCTGTTTCCTCTGGTCTGTTTGGCAGACCTACCAAAGGACTGTAAACTGTTATGCTTTGACAGTGAGGCTTGGATGGCTGTTCACTCCATTAGAAACTTTGTCTGTTCCCATGGCCATGATGTGTAGATGTACCTTCTCTCTAGCAGTACAGCAATTCCTGATTGCTCTCTTTGCTCAAACTGTACTGGGCCCCCAACAATGCTTCCATATTCTTGCTGAGACCACTGTAGTGTTTACACAGCAGTCAGTATATGTGGCAGATGTGTATGTTCACCATATACCAGAACTCTTGTTTCCTCTAGATTTTTCCATACTTCATTATTGTGCAATATCTCACGGCTGCAGTATTCTAGCCATTCTAGTAGTGAGGTTTCTCACAATATGGTGACTGAGCTGTTCATCTTATTATTTAGGAGCTTTTAGCATTGTGATTATGCTAGTAAGGCAATATAGCTTGACGTCATCTGAATCACACTAATAATGCAATGCAGCACATTATCATCCCTATTCCACACTTGAAGGCCCAGTCTGCCTTGTACATGTACAGCTGCACTATGACCAATTAAGATGTGTGTATGGATTTGTAACCACGTCATTCTACTATATATTTATAATGTGTTATTGGCCATGGTATTATGGTACTCAGCTGCTTGTTGTAGGCATGCTTGGCCATGTTGATCACATAGAGTGTGCTTGCTCCTGTGGGGCATGACCATGCAGCTGTCACCTTGGCCTACAGTACGAACCTCACACATCGCAATGTCATAGATGAGCATTTAACTGTGTTGCTTATTGAGCAGAACACCTGCATGCAGGTGTCTGATGTCCAAATGACCTGTCTTAGTAGAGGCTACCTAATTGTACTGTGACTGCTGTTTTCACAAATAAACTGTTCAATATGCAGCACTGTCATGGGCAGGACTATGCCAGATCATCACTTATACATACATATTCACAATTGTGTGGCATTACACAATTCCAGTTATGGTGATTATAGCAGGATAGCCACATTATCAATCATTCTGAGTATTTACCATAGTGTTAATTTTTTCAGCCAGACATGAATTTTCACATGGCAGTAAAAATACCTTTCTTAATACTTGTTCATTAAGATATTTATAGAAATATGAAACATTATTCCTATTGGTATAATTCATAATAGAAATAAAACTGAATATCTCTCAAGATGTACAACTTTCAACTTCCAAGATGGCTGCACACTGATCAAAAGTTTAATTTCATCTCTGCCGATGTGAAAAAAAAAGCTAAGAAGTAAGAGCTAGTAATTCTGTCAGTTATAGTAAAATTCAGTTACTAGCTAGTAAGTCCACTGCCTGGATGCCAGTTTGAAAGAAAATCATCTAGAAAAGGTGAAGAGAAAACATTCAATGGGAAGAATCCTGCAGCTGTTCAGTAAAAAAAAAGCAGTTCAAGCTCCACCTTTGGTACAAGAGATGGTTTCCAGTAATTTAGAAGAAAAAAAATGTTCTCAGAGCCGAATAAAATAAAAGAAACATTGAAGGAATACCTCAATTAAAATAACACAGGCCTGGAAAAAATGGAAGAAGCTTTAAACAGCTATTCAGATGAACTGAACAAACTGCAAAAATCAGAGGTTGAAATGAATTATGAGACTGCTCAAGAAGAGATGTTTCAAAAATAGTAAAGTAAGAGGATAGAGAATGCAGAGAAAACCTGAGATTTTCTGATGTACCAGAGAAACTGGAAGGAACAGGCCATATTAAATTTATGAACCTACAAATAAGCAACCAGACTGATATTCCACAGTGGGATTTGTTAATTGAAAGTGCACATCATCTGTATGCTCCAAACCTAGCCATGAGAAAGCAGCCAAGACCTGTATTATTAAAGATTCAATTATACCAACAGAATTGTAGCATAAGGGCAAAGTATTAAAAATTGGAAACAATAGAGTATTTGTGGAAAATGATTTATCACTGTATACCAGACAGAAGAGAAACAAATTTATCCTAGAAGTCTGAGAAAATGGAGAGGCAGGTATGCGATTCAAGCTGCTGTATGCAGCTTTCTTCAGAATACTTTTTCCTAAAGAATCAAAGTCATTTTGATGCAGAATAAGCTAAGGAGGGAATACAAAAGTTTGTCCAACAAAAAGTGAGACATCAAACAGAAAAGGACTCTGATTCTCATTCTTCTGATAATAAAGCTCATAGAGAGCATTTGCCAGTGAAACATTTTCCAATGTTCCAAAGGAAAATGCTTGGGAGATAGAAAAAAGCACAGGGGTTGACTAGAAGAATTGGAAGTATCTTGGACTTGAGCCAGAGTCTGCAGTTTGGAGATGGAGATGAACAGTAAGAGGACCAGAAATGCTGAAATTAGTGAATAAATGTGAGGTTGTAAAGTATCAGTCACATCTGTGAAAAATGGCTTTACAAGATAAAGTGGCTGAGAAAGATTGGTCTTTTGCTGGCTTTGTTAAACTTCTGGGGGACTTAAAAGCATATGCCACACTAAACATCATTAGTATTTGGCAGGACACTAAAAATGAAATAAAGGGAAAGTAACTGTAAGTAAAACAATTTTTCATCTTAACAGTATCTGTAGAAAACATTTCATTATATAAATTGCATGTCATATTGTAAACCATTTTCAGTGATTGTTGTACATGATAAAGACACTAAAATAGACAAGGACAAGTGCCTGTTTCTTTTTTAGTTTTAAGAAATGTAGGTATTACAATGTAAAAAAGAGAATAAAGACTGGACAAAATCATGTTCAGGTTATATGTTGTAATCTTGGGCTTTTGAGATGGATTGTAAAAGTGTATTGATTATAATATGTGTCAAGTTGAAATATTTTCTCTTACTTTGCATGGGCAAATGTTTGGATTAATGCCCTTAGTTAATATAATATCAAGTTTCTCATGTAGGCATGTGTGCTATAAAAATAAGAGAACACTGTGAAGGCAATGAAAACATTTTCTTTAGTAAATACATACTCAGTGTGAGTTGAGACGTCTGTAGCTCAGGGACGCTGTATGTTCTCTTCTTATATTTCCATGGTGGCAAGCTGACTACAGGTCTAGGCAATAAATCTCAATATCTCTGGACATTGTTTGCAGAGAAAAACATAAAGTTAAAAGGTACAAAGGTAAGCAGCTTATTAAAAACTAAGTTTGAAATTATTGGAAGTAAATAAGAGATAGCAGATTTCCTGGAACATAAACACTGCAATACATTTACTTGAACAGAGTATAATTTAGATTTATTTAAAGATTGCCAGTGCACATTTTCTTAAGGTTAAAAGTTAATGTTTTTAGAAAACATACAGGCTGTTTTTCACATCTGGAAGAATAAAGGTAAGACAAGAACAGAAAGCAATTGATGTATATAGGGGTACAGGCTATAAAATGCTTTAACATGGATAACCTTAATTTTAGGTTAAATGATACCTGTGTGTAGAGCTGATGAGTTGGGAAGATTGTCTCTATCAGGGGGGTTAAGCTTCATTATTTAATGATGTACACATTTTGTTTGCTTGTTGTAAGTTATGAGGTTATGGGGGTGTTCTGGTGGAATATTTATTTTTTTGTTCTAGGGTTTTCATTAAAACAAAAGGGCTTTTAAAATGTGGCATAGTTTCTCACAGAGATGACAAGAAACATCTGTATAAAAGATCAACCTACCAAACATTAGGGAGTACATATAACACACAAGTGGGAAATAGTAATTTAAAAAAGGTGGCATAAATAATAAGTAGGCATAATAACTTCTTATTATCCTGGCTACACTATTCATATTATTTTGGAATATGAATGGCCTCAGGTAAATACAAAAAAGTAAGAGTATTGAGTTATATTAATAAATGAAGAGTACAAATAGCAATGCTACAGGAGACACATTTGGAAATAAGTGAGCATGTATTTATATTCCAACTAAAAGTGCTATATGGAACTTAAGAAAACGTTGGGAGAAAGAATCAGCTTTCAGTGGGGAATATTAGTTATAGGTAGGGACTGGAACTTGATTTGCAACAGCAAAGATGTATCAGGGGACCTACAAGGGAAAATTTAACAAAATAGGATATATTTCTAAAAACATTTCTGAAAATATTCGGTATAGAAGACATTAATTATGTAATAGGAATTTAGAGAGAATTTGCATATTATTCCCTGAGGTACAATAACTGGGATAGACATTATATATCACAGGAATATGTGCATTTAATTGAAAGCTTTAATACACATCCAATAACTATTTCAGATCATGTGCGAATAACAACTAAGATAAAAATACAGCATAGTGAAGTAAAAATGAGACATTGATGCTTTCCCACCTATCTATTAAAAAACAAATTTAAGAAATGGGTAGTGGAAATTATTTTAGAGTTATTAGGGAAGAGAACATTTTCTTCAGAAGTTATGGCTAGTGAGTGGGATAAAATAGGATATAAATATCTATTTTATTATATTTAAAAATAAGATAGATATACAAGAAAAATAGATATGGTTAAAAAGTTAACAAGAATTATTTATATGGGCTAACAAAGGTACTGCAGAATAATGGGAATCTTACAGAACAAGAATAGGCTCAACTGCAGAGTGCTAAAGAAAAATAAGGGAGTATCAGGATAATATGCATGAGTTTAGAAAGATTGCTATTAAACAACTGTTTTTTTATAATAACTCCAGAGCACAAAATGTTTAGCACAACAACTTAGGCAACATAAATTAAAAAGGGTTGCTACCAAACTTAGAGAGCCTAAAACAAGAAAAATAACCAGGATCCTGTAGAGGTACTAGAGATATGGAGTCAATTTTATGAAAATTTCAATAAAGCAGAGAAATGTAGAAATCAAGAATGAGTACAAATGGAAATATTTATGGATAATACACGCAGAATAATGTTTTGGAGGATGGGTGGGGGTTGAGGGAAGGCAAGAGTTGATCAGTTTATGTGGTGTATTGATGATAATTATACAAAAGAATATATGTGATGTATAATGTTTGCAGCTTGGAATATGTTAATATGATTTGTTTTCTTTTATATGGATATATGTTTGCCTATGCCTTAATAATTCAATAAAGGTGTTAAAAATGTACAACTTTCAATGCTGATATTAATGCCAATTTTCTCCAACATTATTTAAGGTCTTAACTAGCACCACATAATAGGTTCATAGATAGTTACTAGGTTAGCTGCCCTTGAGAGACATTTTAAGCCTAGCTAATTCCCCTTTTTGTGCTCAAAATAACCTATCCCATTTGTTTAGAGATTGGCCTTACCTAGCCCATGGTCAATAATTATATATTACTCTTAATGAGAATAACTGGGATGATACCACATGCATGGAGTAAAGAATTTAGGAGGTGCCTCAGTCCATTAGTAGTACAGGGGGCATTCCTAAGGTAAATTTTCTGTTTCCCATCCTTAGATCTAAGTTGTGCCTGGATATCGACAAGAATGAACTCTGTTTTATCTAGACAGGATCCTGTTCCACAGCAGCAGTATCCTCTGGGAGCTATACCTGTCCCTCCAAACAGTTTTGTTTATGTTGCAGAAGAGGTTTTGATCCCAAGACTGAGTATTGTTAATGCCACTTGACTTTCTGATCTGCAGTAAATCCATAGTAATGGTCAGAGGATGCCTTGCGTGCCAGTCAAAGGTCTCCTGTTAGCACTGTGTAGGATGCTGTTGAGTCAGTCCATATAACACATAATCACACAAAAACATACTCGGAGGCTCTAAATAAAGATCTGCCGAAGCAGCAGAGACCTCCAAAGCAGACACCAAAGCAGCCGCTACCCCAAAACAAAAC
Source organism: Protopterus annectens (assembly GCF_019279795.1). Classification (NCBI taxonomy): domain Eukaryota; kingdom Metazoa; phylum Chordata; order Ceratodontiformes; family Protopteridae; genus Protopterus; species Protopterus annectens. The sequence goes on from NC_056739.1 coordinate 1,457,206,899, forward strand.
ACATGCAACACATATCTCACAAAGCCAGTGTGCCGAACAGTCACAGCCCTTAAGACTAAACAACACACCTGATACACTTGTAATAGGTGACTCTATCGTCAGGCACACTGACGTCCCGCTCACCAGGCTGAACAAGGAGAGGGTCATGGTGAGCAGCCTGTCGGGCGCTAGGATCCGCCATATAACACAAGCACTCAGGTCACACCAAGGCAAGTACAAATATGACTCAGTCATTGTCCATGCTGGTGTGAATGACCTGAGATGTACCTCCCTGGACTACATGAAAAGAGACATAAAGGAGCTCTCTGAGCATGTAGCCCAGGCTGGTAGGACCCTGACCTTGAGTAGCATCTTACCCTCAAAAAGAATGATGCCACAATATGAAGACAAGATGATCAATTTCAACAATTGGCTTAAGTACTGTTGTCATTCAAAGGGGATCCAATGCCTGTCAACTTGGGATGATATGCTCGACAAGCCACGATGCTTCGCTAGGGACGGCTTGCACCTGTCACCCCTGGGCTTTTGGATATTGGCAAAGGCTCTTGCTACCCCATAGTGCCTTTTTAGGCAAGGCTCAAAAGACAAACCCACCTCCATAGGTATCACAAGGGATAAGAAACGAAGAGTAATGCTACTCAACACCAGAAGTCTAAACCTCAAGATGCACGCACTCAAAACTCTCCTTAGCATGGAGAACATCGATATCTGTGCAGTTACAGAAACCTGGTTCAGGGCTCCCGAGAACACCCCAGCACTACCAGGTTATACCTCATACCATGCTTTTCGGCCCCAAAACTTGGACCGAACCACAAAAGGAGGGAGTATCGATATTCATCAAAGATACCCACACCTCCAGGTTGGTGGCAAAGCACGAAGCATCAGAGACTATCCATGTGCAACTAACAGTGGGTAAAACTGCCTTCCAGTTTATAGCCTGCTACAGACCACCCTCCCAAACCCAGGAACCCCACTCGGCCTTCCTGAGAACACTGGAAAATATGAAGGTCTCTCCAAACACCATTATATTGGGTGACTTCAACTACCCAAACATAGACTGGGAGCATTACTCTAGCTCCAACACCCTAGCCCAAAGGTTCCTAGAATTTATAAACTCAAATGCTATGGAACAACTTGTTACCACTCCCACAAGAGGGGAAAACATACTGGACCTGATCATCACCAACATGGGGACTCTATGCTCCAGACCAGAAGTGTATCCCTCACTGGTAAGATCAGACCATAAACTAATCTCACTGGATATTCACATCCCGATCCCACCCCCTGCCCAGAAAACCACAGTAAAAAACTTTTCTAAAGCAAATTTCACACTCCTCAAAACTGAGGTGGAATCCTTCAAAGCCCCCGGGCCTGTGGAAAATACGGCCCAGACCACAGAATCCTTTATAAACGCATTCTATGAACACCTTCAGGAATGCATGGATCATGCGATCCCAAATAAAACCAAGACCCAATCCTCCAAAGGCAGACGTCCTGTCTGGTGGACCCCAGCCATAAACAAACTATACAATAGAAGGAGGAAGCTACTAAATGATAGAGCAAAATCCCAAAAAGGGACGGCATCACTGATCAGTATTAGCAAAAACCTACGGGCACACATAAAATTGTCTAAGGCCAGCTTCGAGAGAAAAATTGCACAGGACACTAAGGATAATCACAAGGCTTTCTTTAGTTATGTTAGGAACCTGGGTGGTAATTCCCAGATATGCTCAGAATTAGTCCAAAATGACAAAAAATACACCGAACCCACAGACATTGCCAACATCCTAGCTGACAGGTTCAGCGCAAACTCCCCCCCCTCCCCACCAAAAAGGCAAATATCTATCCAAGCAGAGTGCTGCCCCCCTGACATCTCAGATGCTCAGGTAAGAGCCGCCCTCTCCAAAGCAAAAAACACAGCATCAATGGGACCAGACAGTGTCCCGGGCTGTGTCCTACATGAACTCCAAGAAGCGCTAAACCCAAACATAAAACTACTGTTCAATATTAGCCTTACTACAGGATATGTGCCCAAAGAGTGGCGTACAGCAACAGTGGTCCCTCTCCATAAAGGTGGTGCCTCAATGGATCCTGGAAACCATCGCCCCATAAGCCTGACTAGCTTGGTCTGCAAAGCTATGGAAAGGATCATCATGGACCTCATAAATAAAGATATTGGGGACCTACAGACACTGGATCCTACCCAGTTTGGCTTTGTTAAGGACAGATCCTGCCTCTTAAACCTGGTTGATTTCTTTGAAACAGTCACCAAGGCAATTGACGAGGGGAAGGTGGTCCACACAGCCTACCTGGACCTCGCAAAACCTTCGATACAATACCCCACTCGGGCATTATAGATAAGCTCACCAGCTTAAATATAAACCCCTATGTCACTAGATGGATTGCAAATTGGCTCAAGGACAGAACCCACATGGTTAGAATTGCTGGAGCCATGTCAGACTCCAAACCAGTTACAAGTGGTGTCCCACAAGGCTCAGTCCTGGGACCTCTCTTGTTCGGTATATATTTCTCGGAGGTACAAGCCAACACAGAAGGACTGTGGCTGACCAAGTTCGCAGATGACTGCAAACTGGGTGCCATAATCGGCTCTCCAGCCGACACAAGCATCCTCCAAAAGGGCCTCATAGAAACAGACAACTGGTGCCAGAGCCATGGCCTCAAGCTAAATGCCAAAATGTATAGTCATCCCTTTGGCAAAAACAAAGTGCCCACAAATTACCACATAGGTGGTAATCCATTAAGTACAGAAGAAGTAATTAGGGACCTGGGGACCCAAGTTGATAGCAATCTCTCATTTGACAACCACGTGGCCAAAGTGGTTAGAAAAACATTTTATATAGCCCACCTAATCATGAAGGGATTCACATCTAGATCAGGGGACGTCATCGTGCCTCTTTACTCATCCCTCATCAGGCCCATAATTGAGTACAATGCCCCTTTTGGGATGTACCTTACCAGGCACCTGCAGCAACTGGAAAGACCCCAAAAGTACCTCACCAACAGGATCAAAGGGCTCAAACAGATGCCATATGCTGCCCGGTTAAAGAAACTCCATCTCTACTCAGTGGCATACTGCCTGTTCAGAGGCGATCTGTGCCTGACCTATAAAGCCATGTCCAACCCGGAATTAATGGACATGCTGCACCTCAGAAAATCCAAATCCCATCGAGCTACGCACTTGAGAGACGTGCAGCACTGAAATAAATAGGACATGCTGGAGGGACAGATTCATAACCCAGAGGCTCCCTTCACTCTGGAATAAAATCCCAGTCCAGGTTAGGCAGAGTCCCTCATTGACTCTCTTCAAGAGGAATCTTGATGAGTGGATGGGAGATCGTAGGTTTACCCCGGGTATCACTTCTGTCACTGTTAGACAGAGGCACAGTATACTAACCTCGAAAAAGGGCATAGTAAAATAAATTTAAAATGGGTGGCGAAAGCCAAACACATTCTGGCTAGGCTTATAAATGCCCTAGGGCAGATAGCCTAGTATGAACCTATGAACCTATGAACCTATAAGACATGTTGTTTAGGCCTTTCATCCTTTTAATAAGGTATCTCTGTGGGCATTCCAGCTGCTGTATAGGTTTCGCCAGATACATGCCATAGGGGAAGTATATTTAATGATTTGTCTAACGAGGCTGAGTAAGTTGCAATAGATTGTAAGGTCCTTGGCTTTGAAAATATTAATGTAGATATGGAAATATTGTATATCTTCATTCTAGCATTCTAACAACGTCTCCAGAATAGTCGTGTAAACTAGACAGTGGCAATGTATTTTTCCTCTCCTACCACATTTCAGGCCATACAGTTCAATAGCATTTCTCTTTCTCAATTATGAAAATATAAATGTAAATATGAACTTATGAATAACAAGTGACAAATACTGATTAATATCTCTACTGCAGGGCATCTTCCATTAAAAATATTTTATGTTGCTTTGTTACTTACATGTTGCCATTTTGTTATGCTGCTTATTGTTAATTGATAAGTCACTTAGTTAAGTAGGCCAGCTCCAAAAATATTATAATGCCATATGGTGCTATGGTTGTTAAACAGAAATATACAAAATAGGTGTATAAACATAAATGACAAAGTAAATACTCCAGCTTCACCAGGTCTGAATGATTATTGGACAAAGTTCCATATCACCTCATGCATTCTGCATTCTAGTGAACAGAGTTTGAACAAATACTTTTTCCCACAATCATTAAAAAAATAACAGCTCAAGAAACAACAGGCAGGATGATGAGTGGAAGGTATGTATAGAACAGGCAGTGCAGCTGCTGTGTAATTCCTTCATGCATCTTGTACTAGGATACTACATAATGCAGTCCTTAGCAAAGAATACATGTTCTTAGTGCAATCCAGCAACTGCATAGCAGTTTCCCACATCAGCCATTTACACTTGGTAAGCATATGCAGCATATGGAGATCTGTTATAATTCATTGCACAGTGCATTAGGATATAGAAACGTCTTATAAACTGAGAATATGACAGAATTTAAGAAACTCTCAATGCACGTTTTTGTCCATTTCTTCTATTATTGTTCAATATTCATTTTTTTACTTTAGCATCGCCTTTGCATTCCTATCCAACAAAAGCATACCTATTGCATGTCTTTTACATGTATTAATTCTAGCACTGTGCCTGTGAAACATCATCATCATCATGTCTTTGTTGAATTGCAGCACCAATCAGACAGATGGAAAAAGAAAATGCTTCAAAACATGTTTATTTTCTCCTCTGAAATCAGTGATGATAGCAGAGATGCCTTTAGTCTGACATTTCAAGAAAGATAAAAAAAATCCTAGTGTTTGTGTTTAAAGAAAATCATTGAGCACTTCTAGCCATCTTACTGTCACTGAAAGCCTATCAATTGGATGGTAGTGATCACCAGGCTTCATCTTGGCTTTGTTGTTTTCCTTTCCTGGCCCTTGAGCTATGTGTGTGTGTGTGTGTGTGTGTGTGTGTGTGTGTGTGTGTGTGTGTGTGTGTGTGTGTGTGTGTGTGTGTATGTGTGTGTGTATGTATGTGTTTGTGCTTGTGTGTCTGTGTGTTTGTCTCTTCATAAGTCATTTTGAGACCCATCATAGGTTATGTTTGACATAATTTCCATTGTTTAGAATGCCATACATACATACATGCTGCATATCATTTTATTATTTTGCCAGTTTTTACATTTTTCTGAGCATATCTGATATTTTATCATGTGCTTAGCTGAGCTAATGCAGAAATAAAACTAATTCACTAGCTGACTTTTTGAGGGGCATTTCACAGCTTTGGAAGGGAAGCAATTGCAGATCAATGATATGCAGCAATACAAAAATGATTTGAAGTAGCTCTGAATCAACTGAACTATTTAGTTGCTTATTTTCTGTATACGTTTGTTGTTATCTATTTATGCTTTAGCCACATTATATATTGTATCTTCATGTGGATATACTGAGATTAGATAATTTTTAATTTAAAGATGGCTACTACTGGTAAGAAATGCACTAACACACAGCCAAAAATGGCTTTGTCCCTAGCAAATAATCTTTATTGCTAAATGAAAGTAATAAAGCTGGAAAGATTTTGTGAGAAGCATTTCTTCAAGTATTGAGGAACTATGTGCTTATTTTTGTAGCAAGAAAGTTGGCAAGATTTCATGACAGATATGCTTCTTCAGATCCCTGAAAAGTGCTTTTCATGAAAGCTTGTCAGTTTTGTCATGTCTAACAATAAATTCAGCCTACTGGGGACACATATGCTTTTTGTTCAGTGTCACATTGCAATTCATTGTCTGATGTACCATAATATTACTAGCGCAGTTATGCTGATACTGTTTTCTATCCTCAGTGAGAGATATTGAAAATGGTCTGAATTAAGGAGATGATGCACTGTTATCAGTACTGTCAGACAGTGTTCAGTCTAAATAAGTCCTGTAAGTAAATAAATCGATTGCTGCTTTCTTGTGTACTGCTCTGCACAGACAGTGAGTGTCTTTTTACACCTTTAGAGCATGTAAGCATCAGTATATTACGACTTGTATAGTAACAGAGAAACATTTTCTCATCAAATTGTTCATAAATTATTTTATGTTATTGTCCATGAAATAGAAAACATACCATACTAGAAAACAGCATGTTCAGGTAAAATGTATAGAAATTATTTTATTATCAGTAATGACAGGAATTACATAAAAGACTGAAGTGCCATTTCTTTAGCTACTCCCACTGAGAAGGCAATGATAAAGACATATGAAGAAGTAGGCTGAACCATCATGCTACTGGAAAATGTAATTTAATTTTTGGTGGGAATCAGGAAATGCACATTAGGTAAGTACTAGACTGTATTAGAACTTAACTTGTTTTATTCCAGTATGATTTGTAAATGCTGGGCACTAGTAGATTATTAGAATGGCAAGGATTGACCTATTAATCTACATTTGTAAAGAAAATACATAACAAAAATCTTCCTGTACAAATGTTACTATATACGCTAATGAAAGAATGAATTCTTACACCCCAATTCTGTTATGTCTTGTGCACCAGTGTAATGAAAGCTGCTTATAGAAATCAACTATTTTAAGAGGTGACACAAATAGTATTGCCTCACTGGTGTGTGTGTGTGTGTGTGTGTGTGTGTGTGTGTGTGTGTGTGTGTGTGTGTGTGTGTGTGTGTGTGTGTGTGTGTGTGTGTGTGTGTGTGTGTGTGCGTGTGTGCGTGTGTGTGTGTGTGTGTGTGTGTGTGTGTGTGTGGAGGAAAGTGATGACAGTAATTTCTGTATGTACATATTTATGCATGTGTACATTTAGTTATTGCCTTACTTTCCTTACTTGCTTTATTTATAAACAGGCAACTGACTGCGTCTCAATCACACAGCTATTAAGTTATGTGCATTGTACTCCAGGTATTGGAATTATCAGTTAATACTGCAGCATTCTGCCTTGTTTGCTCTGGGATCACATGGACTGCTGCTTATCATAGCAGCATTTTGGTAGGTTTTGCAGTTTATTGAGAGTGCAGAGCAATAAAACACCTGTGCCCTCTTTTAATCTAGATTACAAAACACTTGGAAATAGGCGTGAATTAGTGGTGTTTTAAGGCACACAGCAATGTAGCACTGTGAACCCTACATTGGACTAGCATACAAGGCTCTTGACAGAGAAGATAGGATGCAAAGCACAGCAGCAGTGTACAGCTTACATATAAATGGCATAAAAGATACTTGGCATTGGCTTACACTGCTAGATAGTGCACATAGCACAACAACCCTGTGTATCCCCAATGTAAATGTCATACAAAATACTCGGGGTGTGCACTGTTAGTTAGGCCACACAAAACATCAGAACTCTGCACCATACAACTAAATGGCTTACATGGCACTTGGAAGTTGTACAGAGTCAGGGCACACAGCACAGTAGCACTATGCACCCTACGTGTAAACAGCTTAAAATGTACTTTGTTTTACACTATTACACTACAGCAGCACTGGGCACCCTAAATGCAAAAGTCACAAAGTTAACTCAAGGGAGGCTGTACACAGTTATGGTACATAGCAAAGGAGCACTACAGTACACACTGCATGTAAATGACATACAAGATACTTAACAGTGATTAGACTTAGGGCAAACAACACAGGAACACTGTGCACCCTATGTTTAAATGGTTTACAGTATATTTGAAAGTGGTGCCCACTGCTAGTTAGGCAAACAGCACATCCTACATGTAAATGGTATGCAAGGTACTCCAGGGGTATATGCTTTTCTTGGAGTGTACAACACAGCAGTACTGTACACCCTAACATGTAAATAACATTTGTGGCAAGCTGAGGACTCCAAACTGTTAGTTAGGATACATAACACAATAGCACTTTTCATTTTGTATGTAGCTGACATACAAAGTACTGGAATATGTAAACTGTTAGTTACTGTGCACATCTCAGCAGATATACATACAACACAACACCTAGAATGAAGTTTACATTTCTTGTTTTAATTCTCCCATGCATTTTGGCTTACATCTTTATAAGGTATAAAATATATATGCGTGTCTGCATTTAGTGTAATGTAAAGTTAACGTACACAACACAGCAGCAGTGTGCACCCCAGATAAATTGTATATAAGGTAATCAAGGGATATTCACCATTAGTCAGGCATGCAAAGTGGAAACACCATATACTCTACATGCAAATGACATATAATGTGCTTGGTTGTATACTATTAGAGTATACTACATGACAGCACTGTGAACTTTACATGTAAGTACCATAAGAGACACTCATAGAAAGGTGTATACAGTTAGGGCACATAGCACAGTGATACTATACCGCCTACACATAAATGACATGCAAAATACATGGGGACAAGTGTACACTATTACCGGACATACCAGACAGCATCAACATAAACTCACTGTTGTTCATTTACTTTTCAATCTAGGTAGTACAGTCGAGTAGTGTTGTGTACTTTACAGATCACAGCAGACATAATACCTGAATAGTGAGCATAGTGAAGCCTTACACACTTTAAGTGCTTACATGCCATCACAAGTTTGCATATGGGTACAAATCTGTCCTCTGCAGTATAGACAAGAGTAGCAGAATATGCTACAAAAGTTTGGACTATGACGGTATGCAAGAATGTACACCAGTATTCTAAAACATATGGGAGCAGCATTGTACTTATTAGTCCATTCCATATTGGTTGGTTTTCTCCTTCATGAATGCAGCATGCAGTACAGTATCCAGTTACCATAATATTCAAGCATGTTATAATGTTACACATCAGAACATTTCTGTTCTGATGGTTGTTAATCTGTTTCAAATTCATGTTGTTCAGTGGCTAGCATTACTCTCTCATAGCTCTTGGTATTTTGTTTCTAGCTAAGATGCCTACTTGTTTCTAGCTAAGATGCCTACTGTGAAGATCTGCTTGTCTTCCCTATGTCCAGCCATGTATTTTTCTCAGGTGCTGCAGTTTCTCCCTCATCCTTAGAAATGTGTCATTAGGTAATATGCAGTCCTATAACTTGCCTGTAGGTGTATGTATGGTGTGTGAATAAGTGTGTGTGTCCTGTCATACACTAGTATTTTCCCCAGGTTTACTTTCTGTGCTTCACACCAGCTTTGTACCAGGATAGTCTCTAGACCCCCCCCCCCACACACACACACACACAGTCCTGAACTAGATATAATAGGTATTAGTGGTTGAATTAATGAATGAAGTATGACAAAAAAAACTGGAGGTGATCTGTGACATGAATATTTAAAATCTACAGTAGAGAGTCGATTATCCAAATGCCAATTATCCGAAATGTCAATTATCCGAACATAGCCTTCCAAAGTTTTCTGGTAGGAAAAATCATAAAGTCTGACTATGTAAATGTTATCTGTATTCACTTGTGCATGTTTTTTGAGCTTGTAGCCATCTCATGGGTGAAAAATATTCTTTATTGTCCACTGGAATCACTGAATGGTTGAAAAGTCCTTGCGTGCAGGAAAAAAAACAGGATTTTAGAAGTTTTTTAATCGTTTCAATGTATGTTTGATTATCTGAGCTACCCTAGGTCCCATTTAGTTCGGGTCTATATTATATCATCGAACACTTAAAAAAGCGAACGCTGATTGATCAACCTAATTTAAGCAAAAGCTTACAATCTCGAACTGTCAGATCAGCAATTTTTTTCCCAGGGAAAAAAATCGCTGATCCAAAACACATACACACAACAAAAGCACACCAAACAAACAGAAATCCACACACATACACCTAAAATCTGATACCTAACCCCACACTAAACTATGCACACACCACTAACTACCCACTTACCTTAACCCAAACCCTAACCCTAAGGTCCGTCACTATCGCACACTCACCTCACTCGCTCTCTAACCCTAATTCACTTAAATCCGCCCTAACCCTCATGTCCACTCAATCGCATACACACCTAACCCGAGCCCTAACCCTAACTCACCTAAATCACTCTAACACTCACACCCACACAATCGCACACTTACCTCAATCCAACCGGTAACTTTCCACCATAACACTGAAAATACCGAAGCAACAGAAACAGACAACCAAATTCTTTCCCTAGGAAAAAAATTGAGTTTCTGCTGCTTCGATATGTTGCAGTTTCGCGAAAATAAGTTCAATCAATCAGCGTTCGCTTTTTTAAGTGTTTGAGGATATAATATAGACCCATTAGTTCGGATAACCGACTTTCTACTGTATATTTGATATACTTGTAAACTTGTAGGAATGGTTTCCTAATGTAACATAAATGGACCGTGTTGTATAGATAATGAGAGTTGTCAAAACCCAGAATCTGCATTAGTACTTATACATTTGTAAACAATCACATTTATCTATAAAGGAGTAAGTGAAATAAACTCACATTTAAAGAAAGTTCACTAATCTCAACTAGCTATTCTTAAACAGATTCATATAGGCAATTTAATTTTGTAGAAAGAAGAAGTATAAGCCTCACTGAGAATGATTGGTTTTATATACTTTGAAAGTATTTATGTCATGATGTCTTGAAGTGGAGGAGTCAGAACTACTTGGCAATACAAATTTAAGATGCAATTAGGAAAGGAGACACAGCTTATGTTATTTAATTAACACTCATGGTATGAAAAATATTAAGTACTGTCTGCCTTGAAGACCAGGTGAAGGGTACAGTACTCCCTCTTTCAAAGTCTAATAACACTGGAAGATGAATGAACTAACAAAGATGATGTCCATGGAAATGAATTAGAGACCTTCTGTTCCTCTAATCTCCTGTTCTGTCCTCTCTTCTCGTTTCCTTCATAAATGAATACTAAACTGACTGTTGACATTAAGCAATCTACTACCATGTTTTTACATGGCAGGGAGAAAGTAGAGTACCCAGAAAAAGCTAATAGTTATGTAGGATGAACATGCAGGCTCCACTGAGACAGTAAATAGAGATTAGATTTGAACCCTGGACCCTTGAACCATGAAGCTGACTAATGTGATATTGGAATTGTTAACATTCTGACATATTACTTGTCTTAAAATTTTTACTTTATTGAATATTTCTCATGTTTTACTATACATTTTTCTGTGGAGTTTTTTATTCCTGGACCTCCGCTGAAAAGGGTATTTCTGCAAATTCAAACTTCCCTAATAAATAAATAAATGAATTACTCAGTCAATTAATTAATTCATAAACAACCACACCACCAAGGTGTTAGGTCCAGTAACCATGAGATGTGCTTGTAATTAAAGATGTAAAGTATTGATGCCAATGCAAAATAAGATGGCATATGAAATAAATAGAAGCCAGAAGTGGAGATGTTAAACTAAGACCCCATCTGCCTGAGATGGTGGTAGCTCAGGTGATCGTAAAAGAGCCCATGGCATCTTTTGCTAAGAGTACGGGAAGTTTACCAATGCCCTGGCCAAATTTTCCCTAGTGGTATAAATACCACCTCAGGTCTCCCCTGAAAAGAGGCCACTAGCCTAGTGGTACTAACCTGCTCAGCAAAGGATAAATAAATTAAAATAATAATATGAAGTAGGGATGAAAGAAAGAAGAACTAGAAACAAAAAAGAGTGAACAAGAAGGTTAAAGGAAGAATTAGATGAGAAAAATAGGGAAGGCTAGGGGAAATTCTGAATAATGATAGAGATAACATAGATCATGATCACGTATGAACATGATCTAGGGTATATAAATTGTTTGAAGGGTGTGTATTCTACAAACTATGGACTCAAAATTTGGAATGCAGATACATTGAAAGTCAGAGGCAAGCCCACCTAGAATTTAATGCAATACACTCTCTCGCATTGTATCTTCTTGCATTTGTTAGTGTAGCAAAGCAAAGTGAATGATATACCTTATCTTTATGTATACTTCAACTAATAACAGTAATTCTATTTATCTCATCCATTAATACTTCCTTCTCTATGATTTCTTCTCATTTATATCTCCAGTCATATGCCTGCTTAGACTCAATCCCTTCTCAAACTTCCTTCTCCATTACTACCACTGTCCTATCAGTGTCAATGAACAAGGAAAGTATATTCATAAAAATTTTCACTGAAGGATGTATCTTCTATTTAAATAGTCCCCTCTCCAAATACCATCAAATTAATTCTTTATTTTGCTAACTCCTCCCACATATCAATATTACAGTTTTACTGCTAATAATAGTCTCTGTTCTAAAAACATTCAGAAATATCCACACCTCTCACCTATACAGATTTTTGCAGAATGTTCAGATTTTCCCCTCAAATATTTGATTCATTTGTCATAAAATTGGTGGTTTACTGGCAGATCACAGAAGACTGAAGTCAATTAAATAATGACCAAATAATGATTATATATATATATATATATATATATATATATATATATATATATATATATATATATATATATATATATATATATATATATATATATATATATAAGTTTCAGACTTCATACCCTTTAGAAAATGTATGCAAACACAAATCATGTTATTCCAGCAGCATTCTAAGTTATAAGAGCAATATTTAAAATCTGTCCCTATTTTTGGGGCTTTGTCCCCCATTATTTTAGGCTTTGTTCAGATTTTATGTGTTAAAAGGTTGAGAGGTATGGACATATCTCAGTTTCACAAACATCTCTATTAATCCACCTTTTGCAGTATAACTTGAGGCATCCACAGTCTGGAACCAATAAAAAAAGTTCGCCAGGAGGAAAAACTCAAACACAGCACCATATAGGCAAATGGGCAGCCCAGGAACAAAACAGCACAGCAGGAGAAAAGTGTACCAAGAATTTATTATATGAACAGAAAATGTATAAAATGTTAAGTGCTTTCCTCCAACGAAGTGTTAGAACTTGATCAGAACAATACATATCAATACACTTATTCCTTAAATAATGAAGGATGAAAAGGTATGTAGTAGGCTAAATGAGTCAATTAACATCAATTAAATCTTAAAGTTACAAAGACTATAGAATAACATAGGTAAATACAAAGACAAATACCAAAATGGATATATAAGTATAACAAGTATAAATGATATAAATATAAGAATAAATAAGTAAATACATAGCAATTACAAGTGCAGGACAAATAAAATGTTGTCATAACCATAAATGACAACCTTGAACATAAATATAAGTGCCCTGAGACATCACTAAAAATCCAATACAATCTCTATGTTGATGAATTATAAAAATAGAAAGATAAGTATGTCATAAAACAAAGGTGTATTATAAAGGAAATAGACTGCAACAGTAATGTTAACTGATGTAAAACATCTAGAAAGTAATACATAGCTTAGTCTATATTCTCATAGCTCTTAATTTTAGGGCACTTGAAATTGATACTGCATCATTCAAATTGGGGTAGTCACTAGCCCTAAGATGGAGTTGCCAGAGTAACTCCTTATACTTGATAATGCAACCCCATGGTTCACCCGTGGCTTTGGAATTACCTCCTCCAAAACAAAGAAAAAAACTTTTTGTTGTTATCACAGAAATCTTGTGCTTATATAATGCATTAGTTGCATTGAGGTGCTTAACATCATAAAAATGTTTGTAAATTCCGGTGTGTAGTGAACGTTCAGTTTTACCAACATAATAGGCAAAACAAGCATAACAGAAGGCAAGGTAAATCATACCAGTAGAATTGTAATTAAAATCTTGCATAAAACTAAAGGTGCAATTTATAGTGGGTGTATTAACCTTTTCACCCTCATGTATTTACCTGCATTGTTTATTTACAAGCATTGCATTTCCTAGTACCTATAATTGAACTTTCAACCAAGGGACCTGCTCCATCAGTATATTTTCAATTTTTTCTTTTAGGTTGGCACCTCTTCTAAAAGTGAAATGTGGGGGGTCATCAATGATTGCCATAATGTCAGTGTCAGCTCCCAAAAACTTTCAATTGGATTTTATTAAATTAATGATAGAGGTACTTTCATAAGAATATTGTAACACACAATTGTTGGTGAAACTGAACATACCAACATTAGTGTTTGTTGTGTCACCTGAATTGTGAGTGCTTTGGGGTAACCCATAACCTAACAATGGGTGGACTCTAGTACTCGTACCCCTAAGAATTTCATGGTAACCTCCTCCAGTAGATAAATGGGCTAACCCCTTTCTCAAAACATGGGCAGCACAGTGGTGCAGTGGTTAATGTTGTTACCTCACAGCATACAATTCTCTGGTTTGTTTCTCAGCTGGGGTACCTTCTGTGCAGAGTCTGCATTCTTGCATCCTTGCATTCACGTGGGCTTCTTCTGTGTATTCAGTTTCCTCCCACATTCTGAAGACATGCATATGGAACATTTCTCCTCAGGCCTCCACTGAAAACAGGCTCTGTCCTAGTTGGACTTTCCTGGTCAACAAATGTTAAATAAATAAACTCCTCAAGTTCAGCTAACAAATCTGTGCTGAGACAATTCTAGCTAAATGCCCCATTTGAACTTTAATCAAGCTGCAGTTTTATTTGAAGGGGTGGCAACTATCAAAATGCAAAATGCTGCTAGAATAAGTAGGCTTGCAGTATAGTTTGTACATAAAAGCTTTAGTCAGAAAATCGTTTTCTCATACAATGTCCAAATAGTTAGTCTTAACATCAGAATAACTGTAAGTAAACTGCAAAAATGTGGTAGTAGTGTTCAAATATGCAATAAAGTCTTTCAATTCAGCCTTGCTGCCCTTCCATATAAAAATGATGTCATATAAAAATATAAAATAAACAGTGAGGATGCCAAAATAAGTGGAAGCAAATACATATATTTGCTCCCAATACTTCATTATAAAGTCTGCTACAAGGGTGCACAAATGGCTCCCACTGCTACACCACTAGCTTGCCCGAAATATTCACCCTCAAAAAATATGTAGTTGTGGTTCAAAACCGGGCTTATGAACTCACAAAGCATGGATAATTTGCTGTTATCAAAATCATTGTGCATACTTATAAACTGATGAAACCATTCAAGCCTTATCACATGTGGAACACAAGAAAATAAATCTTTAATGTCAGCAGTTACAAAGTACCATTGTTCATGGAAATACACTTGTTTGATATTACTAAGAAAATCACATGAGTATTTTAAAATGTATTGAAAGGGCTTCTTCAACTCCTTGATAAACTGGTCCACAGAGAGTGCTAGGTAATGAGTTCTGGACCCAGCAGATGCTACAATGGGCCAGAATGAAGGGTCTGTGATATTCTTGTGAACCTTAGGTATGCCAAAACATTTTGGCACAATTGGATGATCTTCCTTAAGGAACGGATATTCAGTTTTACTTAATCTTCCTTCCAATAACAAATCATATAAGAAGGTATCAGTCTTATGGTAGGCTATATGGATCTCATTTTTAGAGGTTCTCTGGTATTGCTGCTGGCAGCAAATTAAACATCTTACTAGAATAGTCAATACTGTGCATGAAAATCAAGCAATCTGTTTCATGATACGTATGTCACAATTATTCACAATTCAAAGTGAAAGTGCCTCTTCCTCGCGGGTTTAATATATTTCAATTTAGAGGGCTTCTGATTGTGTCACTGATATATATCATTAATACAAATGCTTTCAAACATACCAAAAATCTGTTGTAAAGTTGGGGTGAATGTGTTCTTTCTGGCAAGCAGAAGAGCAATAGAAAAATTGCTCTCTTCCTCCTTGGGGTCAAAAAGGCACTCAAATTAAGCTTCCCTGCAAATAAATGAAGATCTAAAGTAATATTCACAATATCAAGCCTAGTGGTAGTTATAAAAGTTAAACCCTTTTTAAACAGGCTAAAATATGCATTGTCAGCCTCAAAGGCACTGTAATTAAAAATGTTGAAACCTTCTGAAATGCAAAGAATATCCTCAATTGGTAGAGAATTACCATTAAACTCTAGGTCCAAACCCAAAGGGAGGGTAGTAATACCATTAAGATAGTTAAGGACTGAATTTATCTCCTACACCCCTTGCCTTTCCCTTTCCTCCTTTTGCAGGGACTCAGTGTTGTGAGTAACTGTTCCAGAGGACACACCCTTTGTTTTTGGGCTATCTTCTGTGACCTTCTCAGGGAAGTATAAGGACTTCCAAAAAAATCCCCATCAGTATGTTCATGAAAATGTTCATTAGGACATGCACAGGACATGGAAGAGTTAACATTGGTCAACTCATATTCCCTAAAAACATTGGGATTGGGATAGGCCATGACATGAATATAATCTCTTTCATTTTTAGTTGCTTTTTGGACTTTCTTTTCTTTAAATCAAGTACAATTTTGACAACATGTTTAAACACATTAATATATTTGCTACAATAAACCTCAAATACTAAATCCTGTTTTAATTTGAAATCATTTTCATGAATTTCCTTAAGTAAATGTTCAAAAAATAGTTAATTGTCCTGCACTGTTAAGTCCACAGTCATCAAACATGTTTAACAGTTCGCTATAGTAATGTTTAGCGATGCCATTAGAGAAGTTCCATAGCCTCGGACCCTTAGGAACCATTCTCGCGGCTAATATTTACTAATCCAATTAGGGAATTTTCATAGCCTTGGACCCTTAGAAACCCTTCACATGGCTATACAATCCTTTGAAATAATGTTGTCAATCTGCAAAGTTTAACTGATGTTAATTGAATCATTTAGCCTACTGAATAGCTTTTCATCCTTCATTATTTAAGGAACAATTGGACTGGTATGTATTGTTCTGATGAAGACCTAACACTTTGTTGGATGAAAGTGCTTAATATTTTATCCATTTTCTGTTCATATAATGCATTCTTGGTACACTTTTCTCCTGCTGTGCTGTTTTGTTCCTGGGCTGCCTGTTCACGTATTTGGTGTTGTGCTTGAGTGCATCAACAGTCTGCCAAAAACTTTTAGAAGAAATGTTATGAAGTCTGTGTTGATCTGTTCAACAAGGACAGTTCTCTACTATCTACATTATCCTGAACATATGCCTTACTTTCTGCCAAACATGTGCAATGCATTATAAACCTTGAAACATATGCTGTAGTATTCTAATGTTTTTGCTTAATCTGCAAAATGTACAGTTAACATTAAATGCCATACTCTGTGACAGGAACTAGTATCCTTTCCTAAGCGTTATGAATATTAGCTATTAATATATCTTAAATAAAAAAATGCCCAGCTGGATCATCCTTGTTATTAAAATAAAAGTAAATATTAACACAGAGTAAAAGGAGAGAACAGGAACATCAGCACTAATGAAATAAGGTAGTCAAAGTTATAAATAAAGTAGGATGGAATGAACGGGGAAAGTGACAAAGTAAATAGAATGAGAGCTATGTTGTGTAGGGCTAGTGAAGGGAATGTGAGATGAATAAAACTTGTAAAAATACCTCAAGAAAATGGCAACATAAAGTAGATAAAAAACTGTTTATTACAATTCAGAAAGGAAGCTAATGTGGAGACCAGGAAGTAGGATGTAGCTAGAGTTACTGTAGAGGAAGGCAAGAAAACATAAAGATATTCCCCGGGATTCATGAAGCTCGGCGCAAGGCAGGCATTAGGCTTGCACTGACCGTGTGGCGTGAAGATGTCACAGTAACATCAAATGCATATTAATGAAGGTGCGTTGCCGCCACAGCCACGTGCATAGGAAATGAGCTCAAGTGCACAGGGCGTGTTGAAGTGCCGCACGGAGGCATGGAAATGTCAGCTGTCGACGTGCAACCTAAAATGCTTGCATATAACAATTTGCAAGCAATAGTAATCACATCTGTCAGTGTCTGTGGATACTGAAATGTATGCAAAGCATGCAAGACAGTTCCTGCGAACACAAAATGAAGAAGCAAACACAAATGCACAGTAGGGAATAACAGGTCCCTTATCCCTCGAACAAATGACATTGAAAACCGTGTGCCCATAGTCCAATGCAGTGTAGATAGTTATACCAAGTGGAAGTGAAACACATCATGTTAGCGCGCTGCCAATAGGTACATCCAGCCCAATGGTCAGGGTCACCAGCTGATCCACATTGTGAGGGAGAGTGCACAGCTGGGCAGATGTGTCCATAACAAAACCACGATAAATGTAAATATCTAGCGACCGTATGACAGAATTATATCCCACACTGCATGTAATTGTCACATACAACAGGTATGTCCATATTTAACATACCATATGTGACAGGAGATAGAATAAGCATGAAAACAAAACAGAAGGAGCATATAAACTGCTACAACAATAAGACAACATGTAGGCTTAAAGGAACAGTATTATCCGTAGTGTTGACTGTGGGTACTTATTGGCCAGTACAATCAGATATGTGTCCAGAATATATCCCATCCTGGACAAAGGAAAAGGTGGCATCCTACCAATGATCAGAACAGTTGGCCAAAATCCGCACATAAGCGGTCCAAGCCGTACTTGTCAGGATGTGTCACAGTTGAACGGGTATTACCCGGGTGTACCAACCATGTCATGAAAGTTAAGTATGGGCGTGTACTTATGTGTGTGATGTATAGCATGTGGAAGGTGAAACATGCCAGGGTAGTCCACACAACCATACAGGTACCTGACATATGTAGTGTATGCAATGTGTTACCTTGACCGTGTCATGGGCCATCAACCAAAGCAGTGATGGATGGAGTGTCAGGAATATGTGTGTGTGGGGGATGGGTAATGGTATAATCCTCAAAGGCGAGACTGTGTCATATGCAGAATAGGTGAACTGGAGGTGTATGAGGGAGCAGCGGGTGAATCAGAAAGAAACACAAAGAACATGTATACACATCTGCAATGCAACCTGACAGGCCATACTGTAGAATACAATCCCACAAACATATGAATATTAAAATGTGCGATACAAATGTACAAAACTGTCACCGGCACATACCCACAGATTGGTCCTGATGGAACCGGCCAAATCAAATGCAACATACCTGGATGCATAATGGAATACCCAGCATCCCCACCACAGCACACAACCCGCCCCCATACCTGAACATCCACCAAATCCAGTCATACTTGGCCTACTAGCTTGGCGCAGCCACATCTACGCATAGTGACCACTACT
The DNA here is from genome assembly GCF_019279795.1 of Protopterus annectens. Lineage (NCBI taxonomy): Eukaryota > Metazoa > Chordata > Ceratodontiformes > Protopteridae > Protopterus > Protopterus annectens. The sequence continues at coordinate 1,457,225,932 of NC_056739.1, forward strand.
CATATGTAGTAGGCAGTGTCACCCTAGGCAGTTTCAGGATTGCAAACTATGTATCCCTTGCATGTAAAATCCCCAACACATTTTCGTAATGCCAAAAGAATGGTCGGTATTTTTCTTGTTAAATCTTTGGATATCCTTCATGGGATAAGTAACCTGTGTAAACATTAGAATGGGTATCAAGACATGATGTCCAGTCCTGTAGACATCTGGACACAAGTTGGAATGTGCAGTAGTGGTGCACAAGACTGTCCAGCCCTAGATGGTCATGCAGAACCTACTACCCAGGATCAAACACCTGCCCGTGATGCACGTGTCCCGACATGAATAATCGTGAGAATATATTGTACACATTCGCATAGTGGCACATGGAAATAGGGTGATGAAGGCACTGACGTAAACAGGATACCCCCTGATCCACTGTGTGAGGGACAGTCACTGTGTGGGTAGGTGTGTCCTGACCAACAATGATACAATGCCAAATGTCCTGTGATTGTAGGAAATAACTATGTACCATACTGCATGTAACAGTTGCCTAAAGCGGTCATGTCAGGATATAAAATACGTAATTCATACAAGAAACAGACTAACAACTAAAGTGCTAAAGGTATAGGCTCACAGCTAGGAAACTAATGAATGTTCTAAACCTGCACTGACCGTGGGTATGTGTTGGCCTAAACAATCTGGTGTCCCCAGACTATATCCCAACCTGTACATATGACAATGTGTCAACCCTACCAATGGTCAGAGCATTTGCACAATAACTGGCCAGCCTCTTAATCACTCACAAAGCCAGTGACCTTTGGAGGGAAGGTGTTGAATGAGAATGACTAATTACAACAATAAAGAGTAATAAACGCATTTAACTGCAGAAAATTAGTAGTAATACGAATCTGTCAACACATTCCAAGTTAATAGTACTAATATGGTAGAAGTGTCTGTGATTGTCCCTGATTTGTCATAGCCTTCTCCCTGTCACTGTAGAAACTAGTGCCCGAGAATCACAGAGGTCCATACACATATGTACACCAACCAACTGTCACATTTGTTGACAGGACTATTTCATACCTGTAGTGAATTTATAACTGATGTCCAGAATAATATTCGTTGTAGCTATAAATGAATGAAATAGTCAAATGTGAAGGGAAACATGTGGAACCCCCCCCCCCGATATATATATATAGATATATATATATATATATATATATATATATATATATATATATATGTAATGAACGCCGAAAGATGAAATCAAACATAAGGGTTGTGAAGGGAATCTAGAGCAAGTAAGGTATTATAAAGTGCTCGCAGCATATGTCAGATAAAGCTGCACAAGAGTGAGTAGAGCACCGCTATTCACACCAGAGGCAGGGTTATACCAGTGGCCATAACATCGTTGAAGTGCTACGTCAACATTATACACAGATGGAATGTAGTACATGTTGCGACCACCTACACTTGTAACCCGCAAATCATTCGTAATCCATAACACCAGGAAAGGCACGTATGTGCAAATATGAATGGATGGTGACCCTGTGAATACACGAGGAGGTACAAAATGTGTGTAGGGCCCCAACCCTCTGGAAAGGGCAATGTGCAAAGGTGTGTCATGGCTGCGATATCAGGTGTATAATGGCTGTTATGCGTGGAAACTCAAAACGGGTGTGCTGCAGAAACTATGGATATGCGATTATGTACACAGGAGTGCTTGGGTATGTTGCGCCGGTTGCAATGGAGTGGCCGGTGGAGGTCAGCTAGTACATAGGTGCGATTCGCAGATAGAGCGTCATCTGCATGGAGACATGCGTGAATGAGCATATCGTTGTCGGACATTGTGCTTCAGGGCTGGCAGCCCGGCACATAAAACCTATACACCACCCATGAGCGGAACGGAGTTCTGCTGTGACAACCCCAAACCGGGAAAAGCAGAAAGATACAACTAGATGCAGACATCAATATGTTGACGTACAATCTCAGTAACACAAACACTCATTCTATTAACATTAATAATATGAATGTGCACAGAAACAAACACAGTATCAGGAATAACAGGCTCTGCATACGAGTAATAGGTCGACTGACACTGTATCACATCACACTTATCAGCGGCACCCCAGACATGAAAAAGGTGCGACATCTGTCCGCTGTATAACATGCAGTATACTGATCACAAGTTCACTGGAGTGAAGTGTCGGTGTCATAATGACTAAGGCAATAGTATGCTGTTGAAGCAGAGATAAAACCCAATATGCATGTGTAGGTGTCTATGTTCGGGAAATGTATAGGTTAATGGACACACAGATGTATATATAGATGAAAACATATATCTATATATCTATATATATATATATATATATATATATATAGATATATATATATATTTATATACACATATATATTTATACAGATATATATATATATATATATATATATATATATATATATATATATATATATATATATATATATATATATATATATATATATATATATATATATATATATATATATATATATATATATATATATATATATATATATATATATATGTATATATATACACACACACACACACAAAGATATACTACATATATATATATATATATATATATATATATATATATATATATATATATATACAAACAACAGGTATTGATATATATACATACACACAAAACAAATATATATGTCATTTTAGATATACACATGTACATAACTAGTTTACTTTACAGCAATTAGGGGTAACATATATACAGCCCAGGCATATGCGACTGGGAGGTCCAATAAATAAATGTTGTACCCCCCACACCGCCCAGCTAGGCCGGTCAGACATACAGACAGGCAATAAAGATTAATACACTGCTGCTGTCCAAAACACCAGCAGGAAAGTAGCAGTGGGAGAGATCTGCAAGGTCTACACTTTAAACATGGATAACGGTGTCCCTTGCAGGACCCCAAAAATTCAGTGTATGTGTCAACCTGTTGTCATCGATGCGAGCAGGATGTAGGTGTACATGAAACAGTAGGTTGTGCAAGTGTGATAATACATGGGTTGACAAAACGTATGACATGTGTCCCGAGATGGGGAGAGTGGGCAATGTGTAGGGATGTGCTCATACCCCATCTGCACTCACAGTAAGTATTTGTCATGAGTGCTGTAGAGGGGTGCCAGGTAGGTGGACCATGGGTATGCAATAATGGGCTTAAGTGTGCAGGTGCTGGTTGGCAGAAATGTAGTAGGCCCGCCCAGTGGAAGTCATTAATATTCCTATGTGGACTACCAGATAGTCTGTAAACCATCGGGGGAATACATAGAGACCAAATCAGTGCCGTGTACCCGATTAGCATGGACGTCCATAGTTATGAATCAGAATGTAACAAGCTCCAACTAAACACTTCCAGAACTAGTGATATTAGGTGGACAGGTGGTGGAATACAGGTAATGACAGATGACAACATGTATGAGTCATAAACAGCATGTACCTCGAGAAATGTGAAGAAATACATATGCTCTGTGACTGTCAATGTGTCTGGTTAATAGAACCAATCATCTAAATGTGTCCCACAGGGTGTTATGCAGTATTCCTGATACAGTGTTCATTCTCCCCCATTGGTATGTGAGGTCTGCTAGTGACGGAAAGTGCATAATTTGCTGACCACCTTAGGTAGATGATAGCATAATAGATGAGGTTCCACACCCATACGTCTTTGAGGGACACACCCGTCTGGGCGGTTGTGTCCTGCAAAATGAATGTTATGACACATGGCCTGTGAGTTCGGGAAAGGAGGCCATATATTGTGTGTAGTGGTGTCAGAAATTAATCTATTGTATCAGAAACAGCTACATGTAATAGGAAACAGAATTAGCAATTATAATGCTACAAGAATAACCTTAACGTATGCAAACCGTGGAAGTAGTCAGTTTACTACTGGCTGTGGGTATGTGTTGCCTTGACACATGTGATAGCTCTACATATAGGATCTATAGGGCTGCCACCATTCTGAATGGCCAAAGTGGGACCTGCTCTGTAGAAATGTCAGACGTACCAGGGCAGAACATACCTACAGCCATGCATAGTACAGAAATATACATATCAGCACAAATCAAAACGTAGTCTAGCAGCAGTAAAGTGGATTATGCTACTACATATAACATATCGATGTGTCAGGTATACAAGACCTGTAACAAGCAGCCACTACAGACATGTAGAATATGAGAATGTCCCCTAATCAGGACAGTTGCAATGGCTAGAGTATCGTCACATGACATATGCCCAATGAGGGACTGTCCCATGCAAAGTGGAAAAGGTGTTACTCCTACAGTCTCCTGTCGTGCAATCTGAAAGGTGGAAATCGTACAGTAGGTATGCGGTAGCATGACTCGCTGGACAGCTGCGTTAACAAAATCATGCAGAGTATCGGTTCCCATGTATAAGGTAGATGGGAGCAGATCGTATGAGGAATACGCATGATAATATGATTACGTCACTGGACAGGCCGCCGAGTCTGTACAGTTGAATGCCTACCATCGCCAAATGGTTAGACATACCCAATACTGTAGTCATGTAGTCCAATGTAATACGCATCACAAGGGATTGCACACACCCAGCGTGAGTGACAAATGTAAGTAGAAATGTCAGTGAGCGAGCGTCTGTAAGCGTGTTTGTCTACCAGTATGCCAGTAGTGCACTGTCAAAGAAATGTGGAGTCTAAACAGGTAAAAGGTGCTGTAACCAGAGGTCAGTAGTGCTTAACACTGTGCAAACCCACGCACAACTGCTCCCACCTGCTGGAATGTGCCTTACCCAGTCCGTATCCAAAGGCGTTGGTCTGTCCGTAAACAAAGAGCCACCCTATTCACATGTTGGTAGCAGTACCCTGCACACATAGCTCATGTGAATTAACAATAGACCATGGCATATGTACAGACAATAGACCACACACACACCATACAGCGCAGTCATCCAACAGTATAGCAATGTACTGGCAGATATGTTCAGACCACTGGTGTATGCATGCCTGGCCATCCTGTGTTTGAGTGTGTGAGCATGCCCAATATGACTGTTACGCATGTTGTCAACCGACATTACCATCATACCATCATGTATGCGAGCTTGCCAAGTATGGACAACTGTATCGCATCTGTCACATGTCCAGATAGTCAGTACTATGTTGCCAACCCCTCCGTTCTACGCAGACAGGTGTCATGCTGTGTCTGCAGGGTAGCTAATGGTCATGTGGCATTGACAGTTGCTGCGTGTCTGCATAGCATGGGTGGGACATCCAACCGCATCCACAGTCCTACACAGCACTGTGGGTGGTGCACATGACTCTCACATGTGTAGGTTGGACGGGGGGCACAGCTGACAGTTGTACACATCTGCCACTACTGTACTGGTATGCCAGGTACTCCATGTCAGTGTGTGGACCTACCTACATTGCTGGTTGGAGGGATAGCAATTTAGGTCAGATCCCAGCATTAAATACCAGCACAGTGGTGTTGGACGTCCTAGCTTTCACAAACAACATCAAACTGCCTGGCCTGCTGTAGTCTGTGTGTGTCTTTGGGGGTCGGGGTCATTCATTGGGCATATCCATAGGCCATTGTATACCTTTTGTCTGTATTGGTCCACACCTGTCCATCTGCATGGAACGTATGTGGGCTGTACGGACACACATGATGTTCAGCCCATAATTTGCAGTGGGTTAGGACACCCTTTGTACTACTGGCTACCATTGTGACCCCCATATGTGCTACAGATGTCATGGTGTCACTATGGACGTGTACTGTCTGATGCCCTAACAGTCGGCTACCAAAGTCTCTTGTATGTTCACATACATACCATAGCAATGGGTAAATACACATTCTAATACAACTGTCAATTTTTAGGTTGATAGACTACCCTGGGGGTGTTCTGGACCTGACAACGGTGCTGGAGGGCTGCCTATGTCGGATGCACACAGTGCATCTCCTGTACATGGCCGAGCACAGGTAGTGTCATGTTTGGCATCCATTGTACTGTGTGCGGGTCAGAGAGGGGAAATCTGTGGGTACCTACTGTGTCAGTGCATATGCCTTGTGTTGCCTCTTTGCCAAGGGCAGGTCATACTGTGCACGGCCTTTCACCGACTGGGTCCTGCTCAGGTAGTTCCTTCGCCAAGTCACACTGTGCCTGTACAGGCCTTGGCAGTGGTGCTGTTCCTGCTGCAACTGTTACTGCAGGATCAGATTGTGTAGCATAGCAAATACCATAACAAATTGTGTGCATGTAGCTAGTGAATACTGCAGGGCTCCACCGGATGTGTCCGGATACCAGAACCGTGAACTGAGCATCCCAAACACATGCTCAATTATATGTCTTGTCTGTGCATCCGCCTCATTATGGTGTGAGTGTTCAGGTGTGTGTGCATTGCTGATGGGTGTCATCAGCCATGACGCCAGTGGTTACCCAGCGTCCATATTGGCAAAGGTGTGGTACAGCTGTGTCAGATGCCATATATCGGAATCATCATAGCTTCCAGAGTAGACAGCACACACACATATTCAATCTAATGCCCTGGCCATCGCATATGGCCTAGCTGTTGGAGGGTATGCCCCTGCAGAGACTGTAGGCCCTACCCCACTCACTGGGTGGTGCGTTGATGTGTATGTGTGTGCAGGCTATAGCACCCAGTACCCCAGGGTAGTCATCCATGTGGTTGAAGTGATGCATATTGCTGGTCTACTAATCACGTGTGTTGAGGACATGTACGTGCTCACAAGCATGTGTTGACATGGCGTCTGTGAACTGGTGCAATACTCTGGATGCAGATGCCTGTGAGATCCCCATGATATCACCAGTTGTGCTGTGTGAGGTACCTGTGGCTAGTATACCTAGGCCAACACATACCGTGGTATCCACTGTGATGGGTTTCCCTTGGCCTGTTTGATGTGTCAGGTGTGGCAGCCACAGCTCAACAAGCCACTGTAGGAGATGTCTGTCCACCCCATAGTGCTCCACCATCCCCAGCTCATGTAGCCCCTGGTAAGTCACCCAGGGTCTATAAAGTCTTATGTCACCCCAGTAAGGGTTGTTTGACAGCATACACATTCTTACTGCCCTCTGCCTCCTGCACATGTTGGTCTATGTTGCCTGCTGCAGCCCTTCTCATTTGGTTGGACTGTGTCGTGAAATGTCCCCGCAGGTATAAACCGGTGGTGTAGAGAGTGGAAGAAACCTGTGTGTATGCGGCTTGCTCACATTACCGTACTGTTCAGGTGTGGGCTGGCCATGTCATTTCCTGATTGTGCTGATCATCACCTGTTTGTGCAGCCTGTACACCCTGACTACCCCACCACTGCTGTTGTCCCTCCCAATGTCACCAGGCAGGTATAGACACATCTCTAGCTTAGGCGTGCTAAGGCAGGAGCACTCCCGAGGCACAGTTCTGCAATGTACGTACAGTATGCCTGACCCCCCTCCCATGCTGTCAACTATATTCGAGCCCTGCACCCGGCTAACTATACACATACACTCCAGGTGTCTGCATCACACCCTGGGGATAAATGGGATACACTATTGTCAACCTCATCTGCATAGTATAGTCTTCTAATGAATAGTTATATGACCCATACCGAACCTCCAAATTAATAACCACTGCCTAGTGTCACTCAGATCCATACACAACTGGTAACAGGTGCCTTACTATCACCATATTCGATGTCCCATGGTCTTCCCAGCAACAAAATAACTGGTGTCTACACGACTACAAACCGGGACCCTGCACACAACAGACGATGTGCATTACCACTACGTCATGGCAGATATACATACATCCCAGGTTATCACGTATAGATCATCCGGCACAAACATTCAATAGTGCTGATGTCCCCAGACATATATGTTTATGTCTATGTTTATCTCTCTATATCTACATATATCATATATATTATTTGTATACATATATACATAGATATACATACACACATATACACACATAAGTAGATATTGCATTTATATCACAACAGAGGACCACATGACAGCAAAGCATTAGACAGGCATGAAAAGGAAACTACATGTGCCACCTGCAGCATATAGTGTTGTTACTATCAAGGCATGATGTGTGTTCTGTTGCTTCACACGGGTCAGACTGTATTAAGGGTAAGAGTAGGGCTGCTGACATTTACTCACCAGACCTATTGGTGAATGTATGTGTTGACAACCCTGTCTCTTGGCAGAATATGCGGGCTGTGGACACTATATAGGTCAGCAACAAAACACACTGAACACATCCCGCAGCTAGCCACCCACAGATACCAACACATAGGGTATAACTGCCAAACACACACACCTGCCATGCCTTGGAATTGAGCACCTACCTGTCTAGTCTACCACACAACAGCATTATGCAGTAACAGAACGTGCTACCGAGTGTCAGCATCACTGCACTCCCAGAGGCATACTTCTAGGTGGATGACATCATCAGCAAAGGCAAAGACGCCGATAGGGGATGTATGGAGAGTGATCAGTCTAAAAGCATTACTCTGTCTCCCGGCAGCTGGAAACACACAGACACACACACACTTGGCAGGGCTGGGAGTCGAACATACACCTAACTACCTTATCACACTACAGCATTACTCAGTTACAGAACACGCTACCGAGATTACTGGAACACAGCACTCCCAGAGGCATACTTCTAGGTGGATGACATCATCAGCAAAGGCAAAGACACCGATAGGGAATGTATGGAGAGTGAGCCGTCTAAAAGTATTACTCTGTCCCAGGCAGCTGGAAACACACACACACACACACACACACACACACACACACACACACACACACACACACACACACCCTTGGCAGGGCTGGGAGTCGAACATACACCTAACTACCTTATCACACTACAGCATTACGCAGTTACAGAACGTGCTACCGAGATTACTGGAACACAGCACTCCCAGAGGCATACTTCTAGGTGGATGACATCATCAGCAAAGGCAAAGACGCCGATAGGGAATGTATGGAAAGCGAGCAGTCTAAAAGCATATTACTGTCTCAAGGTAGACGTAGACAAACACACGGCAGTGGTGTGAGTGGGACAACTGCCTATCTACGGACCACTATTACAACACTACATAGATACGAGATGTGCCACAGACAGTACACCCTTCAAGACAGTCAACCAGTGTGTTCAATGTAGGAATCCATCCTGACGTGGGGTATGGGCATCTGTTGCCTGGATGACCACTATCGCTATACAGGATTTCAATGGTCATACCCATACACAGAGGCACATAACCGACACAAGGTGTCACTGGGTATGCTCACACACTTAGTAGTAGTGAAGGGCTGTCTTGTATGCACATGGATTTTAAACACGGAAGGGCATAGAGTGTTGATAGTGAACATTGTTAGCATAAACGCTGCACTACATATATCTGACACCGGTCGTCAGTGCTAGCTGTGTAGCATTCATAATCACAGCTGACAATCCAGATCCAACAATGGGGAATATGGACATTTTTGCAGTGAGGAACACCTGACATATAGCACAGTTGTGCACAATAGCACTACCACCGTATACCTCAGATACAGACATGTGGGCCATAAGACTGTGACGGACCACTCCAGGTGTTACTGTCCCCACGTACATGAAAGCCACTCACATCTAGTGACCAGTACACACTCAAGAGCCATCACAGATGTCTCAGGTGCAGATCACAGTGGTAAATGCCGCATTCTACTATGTAGCCCTCAGACATCACCATGTCCTTGGACCACCAACACACATCCATACTTTACTACAACACCATGTTACTCATAACCTGTGGACTGTACATAGGTGCAGACTACACATGTACTGACAGGGTTCCATCATGTGGTATGCAATGCAATGATACCACAGTTCATAACCAGGTTGGCTCTACACATAACAGGGGCCCTGGGTTTTACACAGCTGTAACAGATGACTGTCGCTGTACACCAAAAAACACTCATGTTTGGATATGACATACATGTAATCGCAGTGGATATGTACATGGCCCACACACACAAACACACACCACATATGTACATAGCATAGCTTTTGCTGTCCTCCGTGCAGACAAGTGGCTACAGCAATCCCACGCATGCACATGGATAGTAGGTCCATGGCTGTTGAATGCTAACAGTACATAAGGTAGCAATGTTGACTGAGATAACATTCCCTCTGCACTAGTTACCCATGACAACCAACATATCATACAACAGTCCATGTGTCATGTATGTCATCACACATGTCCACCAATTGCAATGCATACAAACATGGCTACATGACAGGAATGTAGGACCAACACACATGTACATGTAGTGGTGTGCATGCAGCTATCATGCATGTGCAGTAGCTGATGTATGTTGTTCATCTGTGTCTAACTACAACATGCAGTTGCAATGCAGCCCCATCATTGACACCTGTATATGGTGAAATACTGACAGTACGGTAGGATGTACATCAGGTATGGATGGATGTGTGTACATAAAGTGGTGGTCCACCTTTGCAGATAGATGTTTGCTGAAGACAGCTCACAGGTGTGTCACAAGCCATCCTACCATTACATGTGCAAACAATACGCTATGTTACTGTTACTTGAAGGTGAAGACATACAACCTACACAGTGGTCAGGGTGTTACTGACTGTACATCACTTGACACCTGTAACACTTACGTCCTCCCATGTGCATATAGCAGCACAATTGCCGAAGGTAGCGTTGGTACACATAATGCGGCCAATACAGCTGCATGTCTGTCAGATGTATCTTTATATAGCAGGTGTATGATTCACAGTACTGCCATGTGTGTTTGCTTGTGTGACCATATATGCCAAGTTTGGTGGGGAATACATCCCAACTGTTATACACCCCTGTACACTGTTGTAGAGATCTGTACATACTGCAGTGTAGAAAGCAAGACGTAGGCAGGGGTGGTATGTGTATCACACACATATCAGCTATCTGTATGTGAATGACATTTGTGGACTCCACAGTGTGTGTGTGTGTGTGTGTGTGTGTGTGTGTGTGTGTGTGTGTGTGTGTGTGTGTGTGTGTGTGTGTGTGTGTGTGTGTGTGTATGTATGTATGGCTGTCTGGTGCATGGAGTGAGGGTGTATGCTACCATACAGAACAGACAGGATCCCTAACCCCTCATGGTGATGGAGTCTACTACCCTGTTGATGCCATCGGTTTCAGCCTTACTGGCTACCTGTACATGCTCATTCTCTGTGTCACGTCATGTGGGTGCACAGTATTGTGAAGGTAATTACCACATAGGCAAGGGTCCTCACCTCAACACTATCGAGTGTGCGTTATAGTTTTGTTGACCCCGTGAGTGTGGGTATGTTACTGTGTTTTTCTGTGTATGTCTGTGCGTGTTCTCATCCTGTAATGTGACAGTGTATTACTGCTACACAGTGAGGCCTCATGCTATCAACTGGCCTCTAACGTTGACATCAGCCAGACCCCTGTGTAAATCCCCCACAACATGTCACCATACCTTTGATGTGACCCGGTATGGATGTCACGTCTCTAGCCACTGTAGCCTATTAAACAGCTCACATGCTTCTGGATCAGTAGATGTGTGGACATCTGTGGAATGGTAACCTTTCTAACAGTGAGGTTGAGGCTACGTATAGCATGCTGGTATTGCCATACATGCCTGTGAGTACTCCACATTTACACATGGGAAACTGCAAACACTGCTACTTATTGGATTGGCACATGCAAGTAGACCTTAAGGAGGGAAGCAGGGCATCATTACCAACATGCTGTTACTGTTGTTACCAAGACACATACTGTGAACATACAACAATGCACTCTAACTGCAAACACTGTAATGTAATGGCACATGCAATTAGACCTTAAGGAGGGAAGCAGGGCATAATTACCAACATGCTGTTACTGTTGTTACCAAGACACATACTGTGAACATATAACAATGCATTCTAAACCTGTACTACATTTTATGTCTGGTGCGTGTCAACAGTACACAACAAATGATATATACACTTCTCGCTGTTCTGTTCTCCCTGTACATCAGACCATATGAGCATGTCCCTGCACCGATGGTGTGGATGACAGGGATGCGGCACAGGCATCATCATATGCACAGTGTGATAATGTTTGCCAGGGGCATAGGCTGCACCAGTGGATAACATCATGTGTGTGGATTAGGGCCGGTGATCTGATTGGACATGTGTGGTCGTTATGCATGTGGGTGTTGCGGTGCCTTACAGATGTTTCTGCTGTGTGCGTGTATGTGTGCACACAGTTCTGCCATGTGTCCAGCCTACACAGGGGTATTATTGACAGCTCTAGATTGTACAGACCAGGATGTACAGCTCACTGTGTCCGGCCATGGCCACGTGACCTGTGCCTGTCAGGGGTTGCACGGGCACTACCAGGCAGAGGCACAGATTGATTACTGTCCGATGACACATGTCCACTGGAACCATGTCCCTGCTGGGAACGTCCAGGGCCACGTCCACATGGCCTGCTGTGTCCTGGTGTGGGCAGTGCAGCACCAGCTGCACCGCTACTGATACTGGCACTGTGGGAGCGGGCATGTGAGGTGGCTCATTCACGTTGACCTGCACCAGGTGGTGTAGATGGCCTACGTCCACGTGGCCTATGCCTCATTCCTACTAGATGTTGCAGCACAGACAGCTCACACTCACGGATTACCATGCCACAGTCAAGGATTCCAACCATGTCACCCAATCGTCTGTCCAGAACATCAGCAATCTGCTGTTGAGCATTTGCCAATGCCTCTGAAGCCTCTGCCCTTCTCTGTTCTGCCGTTCAGCACGTGCCTGTGCTGCCATTACAGTCTGGAACATGCATCTGGTGACGCCGGCTGCTGCGCTCTGTCCTGCAGGTGCATGTCTGCCAGAGGTCCTCCTACGAGCAGCATTGGCCTCATGCCTGTGTGGCACATCTGCAGTCATTACACTGACTCCATGGTGTGGAGACACACCTTCTGTAGCCACCACACATTCCTGTTCCAAACTAACAAACGCTGACTGTCCTTCCTCTATGGCCACTGGTGATGGGGTATGTGTTGGCATGAGAACTGTGTGTGGGGAAGAGGGGGACATAGCTGGGATGGCAAACATTTGCACAGATTCAGCCCCTGATAACCCTGCCTGTACCTCATGCATATGTTCATCACTGCTAGTATCTGTGGGGACACTAACATCAGATGGACCGCAGGAGGGTAACACACCTACATCACTTGTGAATGCAAAGAAAGACTCTACATTACAATAGACATACAGACACACAGACGCACAGACAGACCATGCATGTGATTTGACAGACAGCATGCAACATGCATATGATACAGCAGACGGCATGCAGCTCAGACATTAATAGTGGTAGTTAGCATACCTCCCTGGGTTGCACACAACAGCAAGCAGGTGTCATATCAGAAGCCATGCAGTTCACACAATCATGGTAGTAAGCATGCATCCCTGTGATACACCATGTGGACCAGCACAGGCTAACAGTACACATGGCTGATGTGACCTTGACATTGACATGTAGTATGACATGTAATCTGCTGACGTGTGCATTGACATGCATACATGTCTGACACAATGGTGTCCTGACACATGTACAGCGGTGTAATGGGTATCACATTGCAGTGTTGTCTGTATGCCCTACAGATAGAAAGCACGTTTAGCAGATGTGCATGAGCATTGAAGGGTAGTATGAGGCGTCTACATTGCTATACAGTGTGAAGTACAGACACTGTGCCATTGCATGGCAATATGAGGCATCTATATTGCTATACAGTGTGTAATACACACACAGTGCATAGCCATGACTGCGTGCATACACATTACATAACTACTGTGGATTGTGACCCAAGTCGCTGAGGTGTATACACACTAAACCATGCTGTGTCATGTGACAGGTCACTGGAAGACCTAAGGATGACACCCCTGCACAACTGCTAAAATGTCTTAGCTGCCTGGCAACCATGTCCACACATGGCAGACTTGTCAATACACCATGTCCCACATGACATTTATGTACCACACACATGAGGTGCACAGCTGACAGTGATGTCCAACAGCAGCAAGGGAAATGTACGGTATCTGTGGCCTGATGTGGTGTCTATGTCTGTGGAAGCTGTACAGGTGACTACTGTCATGCTATGACACAGTCATGATGTTCAACACATCTTATATGGTCAAATTAAGTGACACCTTCACAAGCTGTGCACAGGCTTTTAGGATGTCCAGTGTTCCACATCAACGATATAACCATTCAACAAAGGCTATAGTTGGACCATGTGTGGACAATGTGCAACAGGGTGTATACACATCACATCTACTGTGTGGCTACATGTCTCTGGCCATCCTCCATGGCCATGTGTGAACATGTGTTGGCCAAATGTTTGTGGTGGCCATCTATCTCACATGTCCATGTTGTCCCATATGACATACACCCATAGATGTCAGATACATCACTGTGCACAGGATTATGCAGACAAAGGGTTGTATGTTTGGTATGTGGGGTATGTATTATGGGATAGTGAGACAATACTGCAGCCGGAACACTACATGTCTGGGACATGTCAGATGACACATCACAATGTGTGCACCCATTGCAGGGGGATATTACACAATGGTGAATCCTGTGGGCTTCCCATATCCCAGCTCACTGTGTGGTACTGTTTGCGTACCACACATGTGTTGTTCCAATGTATAGTACATATGCCTACATTGAACAACACCTCCACCATTGTATGCACAGCTGTCCACACATCTAGCAATGACAGATACTGTGGTTTCATGTCGGTGTTTCATTAAGTTTGTATATATTGCACATGGGTAGCCAGTGTGATTGATGACAGATGCAACCTGTATATCGTGACTGGACCATACATTATGTGTACATGTGTTAACTGGCCACATGGCGAATAGATATATGCATTAACATGCCTGATACTGATAACTGTCTCACCTGCAATGGACTGATGTCTGTGCAGCATGCCAGAGGTACCTGTATAGGGGTGAGACAGCAGTTTGAACATTATCCATGACTGTATGACAGCTACAGGGTGCACTGTGCATGTTAACACATTCTCCTGTACAATAGCATATAGTATGCACATGTGTGCATACACAGAGTAGCATACTATAGTATGCGGCATGTGTGTAAACATACCTTGCATATGATGTTACATTACATATTGTACAGTGACACATGCAACTAAATGGGATATAATAGTCATATGTGCAGTAGTGACTTACCAGGCAACTCCAGGCTCAGTGGTTGGGAGACACCCACCTCCAAGATGGCAGCTAGTGTTTGTGGATGCTGTTCTGAGGGTGTCCCCAGGCTGGCCAGTAGCTCCTCGGTGGGAGTGAGTGAAGGCTGCATTGGTGGCCCACCACCTGTTCCACCTTGTTCCCTGGTGATTGCATTGGCATGCTGTTTCGCATGTCGTATCAGGTCAGTGCAGTGTCTGTGCACCTGCTGGTAGGTGCGGTTATGGCCACCCACATCATTAACCCTCCTGCATAGTTCCTGCCACAGGTCATCACACTGCTGGGCATGCTGTGGCACATGGCTGAACAACACCTCATAGTTACCATGGTGGTACGGGATGAGGGCATCATCCTCCAGGAGGCTATACGCTGGCAGGTGTGAACGAGGCATTATCTGGAAGACATAATAATGGAGATAGGTCACAGTATCACAGAGATGTACAGAGATACAGCTGCACATACATTTGTATTAAACCCAGTACATATGAACAGTTATCTTTGCAAATCGTCATAACACTGACATGACTGACATGTTTGTGTCACACACATGTAACACCCATTGTGAATTGGATATCATCACCATATATGTGTGTCACCTAATTACGTTGCTCATACTCCATGTGAATGCTGTCTTGATGTGGGCATGTCTGTTTGCCTGCACTGGTGTTCTTACCTATCAGCACATGCCTGGATGTGTCCACAGTAATGCTGTTGACCTTGATGCTGTGTATATGTCACATATCAACACATACACTGCCTTAACGGACATGAGCAGTGACAGTGCACACATACGCATGGAAACCTTTACATGCATGTGTTTTGCCATATACATCTACACAGCACTGTACAGCAGTTCAACATCCTGCCACGTATCACCTCTGTTGCACATGTGATACACATGGGACAATGGCTAGCCGGACGTTATTCGCAGGGATGGTTATCAACTATAGCATGTACAAGCAAGGTTTTCTAGCTGTATCTGACAGCCATTTTGCCACCGCCAAGTGCATCAGTGCCACATTACTGATCCAGACAGTTAATGATACATCTACCATGCGGTCATCGCACCATATATGACAGAGATGACATGTGCAGCTTTGATGGACGGGCTTGCATGGTATGGCAGGAGTATGTAACATGTATGGTACAGGGATCTGTTCAGCATGTGGCAATCCTTGTAGTAGGATGGTGGCTGTCCATGACGTATGTCTTTCAGATCAGGATATGTACGTGTAGCATGTCCAACATCACAGTGTAGCACATGTCTTTATGCAAGGTAGCCAGCATGCTGCATAGTGAAGGTGAGGATTGTGAAGGCTGCTATTGCTCATCCACGCATGGCCAATACCCCTTAAAAGTGATATGTGATCCGATATTGGTCACCTGAATGCGGAGTATGCCTGTCCAATGATCTCCATGCTCATGGATGGCACTCTGTCATGACATGGGTAGCTCGTATGACTACCTAATAGGCCTGGAGAAGTCATCAGCTCAGGGAGATGAACTGCACAGCACCATCCCTTACACACAGTTGCCATAATGTTGACCGCTGCCTAGGTGGTAGTTAATGGGTACAGGATTATTCACCTAGCGGTGACAATGCTATTAGCAGCTGTCAGATTGTGCACATATGTCACGCACCTCGCCCACAAAGCCCATTCTGTATGTTGTCCACAACACTGAGACAGCTATTGCTCCTAGGTCATGGCCATTCACATCCTTACATACGCAGATGCCTCCCATTTGTCTGTGTGGTATGGGCTACAATGAGAGCGGAGTACAAAACATTAACCCTGTTTTACTGTAGCTGCCACTGGTGTGATATGCACATGTCACTCAGACACCTTTTGTAGTGTTGCTTCTGTCAACAGGCCACTGGTAGAACACTCCTGTGACATACGAAGGTACATCTAGTATACTCAGTGTAGCTGGAACACAGTATGGGTGATGATGTCCTATGACCTGTCACAGGTATGCTATGCAGTGTGAAATCATCCATACTGTCATCTACATCTGTACTGCTAGCATCTCCATTGATAAAGGTTCATAGACTTGCAGACCATACTCAACAGGGTAATAGTGCAGTGCCTCCAATTATGACTGGCGTCTCCGCTTGTGGGTTGCAGTGGGTTTATATTATCCAACATCCTATCTGTATTGCATTTTCATGCTCAGCACTTGTTCAGAACATGTAAGCACTTCATGAGCTACTAATTACTATAGCACCCATTCCAACTCATTTCTTACAAGTACACTGTCTGTCCTTACATTTCCAGCTTGTTTACAGTACAACAGCTATTGTACACACGTAACTCACATATCTTGTGAGACATGGTTGAATATACAGACATGTCCAAGTGTCACTTACCAGTGTTATTGCCTGTCTATATGATGAATATGACAAACATGAGGCAATAGAGCAATTGTCTCATGTACATAGTCAATGCTCACCTCCCAACATACGACACTACAGCCTGTGGGAGATGCACATATGTAGCCATGCTGGGGGTAATGCTCTCACCATCCCAGACTGAACCTGACATTCATGTGGGGATGTTTAACATTTGCAACACACCCCACTCCTCACATAGTCTAACTAGATCTCCACCACCACAGGCCACACATAGTATGACTACAACATTTGCAGAACCTCTCCATACTCTCTGTGTAGGCAACAGAGGCAGCCCCCATCCCCAAACACAACACCAATTACTTATAGCCCACAGCCTCATGTGTGCCCATCAACTACAGCCAATAGGGTGTCATAACATACCCAACACACCAGTCATAGGTGACTCTGTAGGCAGTCACACTGATGTCCCACTCAGCAGGCTACACAAGGCGATAATTGCTTACATCTGGCTGTCGGGTAACAGGATCCGCAACATAACCTATGCACCCATGCCACACCTCACCAGGTACGATTTGACTGTCATTCTCCATGTTAGTGTGACTACCCTGAGATGTAACTTCCTGGACTACATGTACAGGGATGTGCAATAGCTCTTCAGTCTTGTAGCCCAGAAGGTATTGCCCAAGCCCTGAGAAGCATTCTGCATTCATCCAGACTGATACCACTGTACAATGACTGAATGTTTCACTTCAACAGTTGCCTATGCTTCTGCTGTCATTCCACAGGCATCCAGTATCTGTCTGCTTTGAATGACATGGTCAACAAAACACGATGCTTTGGCACAGATGACCTGCACCTGTCAGCCCTGGGAGTACAGATAACATGTAAGGCTCTTGCTGCTCCTATACTGCCTGTCTTGGACAGTTTCCAATAACATTCACCACCAAAACAGGAACAGGCAAACAAAACCTGGGGTAATGTTACTCAATGCTTGACATCTTCATCTCTAACGCACTCAGGCGAGGCACTCCTTATAATGGACCACTTCGATATCTCTGCAGTGACTGGGACCTGCCTGTAGACTCCAGAGAGCACACTTGCACTGACAGGTTTTACGCAGACCACACCTTTCAGTCATGTAACCAGGACCGGAACACCCACGGCGGAGGTGTGTCCATATTTCACAAGGATGTATACACCTCCAGGCTGGTTTCTTAGCACAATGCATCAGAGGTGATCCACGTGCAACTAACAGTGGCCAGAACTGCTATACACATTGTAACTTGCTATGGATTCAACTACATACCCCACGGTTACCGGCCCTCATTTCTTGGTGTACTGGACAGTAGGGTTCAGACAGGTACTACTGATGTGAGACTGACACTACCCCACACTTAACTGGGATACCTACTCATGTACTGACACATTAGGCCAACGCTTTCTGGGATTCATAACTGCCACTCGGCTGGATCAACCCATACACACCACCACCAAGACCAACAACATCCTAGACATGGACATTACCAACATGTGACTGGTGTTCCACACCTGGGGTTATCCCCTCGTTGGTAGTTTCCGAACATATGCTAATCACCCTTGTTATCCACATCCCGGCACCACACCCTTCACCAATACACAGTACAAGATTTCTACAATGCCTACTTCAGACATCTTATGACAGCGGTAGTAAACGTCATGACACCCGTGCAGATGGACAATGCACTTATAAATGCTGAAACATACACCAATGCACTTCATTAGCACTTACACGACTGCATGGATCATGCTATCCCAAACAGAGCCATGATGGTACCCACCAGATAAGGGACGCCACTCTGTGGGTCCAGTTCCATGGACATAATGTACAACAGAAGGTGGAGGCTGTTGCAAAGTGGAGTACAATCCCATGGGTGGGATAGCTCACTGGTCAGCCTCAGTAGGAATCCGGAATCCCTTATCACATCCTCCAAAGCTAGCTACGTAAACATTACTGCGACACATTCCAAGCACTACCACAAATCATTATGGGGGTATGTCAGTACTCAATGGCAATACCCACATCTGCTCTGACATACGACGGTTAGGCAGGAACATTACAGAACCGACTAATATTGGCAACATCCTGGCAGATAGGTTCAATGCTAACTTTACACCCTCTCACTCCCTACAGGGCCAAAATCCATACAGGAACAATGCAGAGTCCCTGTGGTCACAACTATGCAGTTCCAACCTGCACTCTCTAAGGCCTGGAACACAGACTCCATGTAACCGTCCAACATCCCAGGCTGTGATTTACACAAACCTCAGAACGACATGGCTCCCTACTTGGCTACCAGATTCAGTAATAGCCTTGTATCAGACATTGTGGCTCCTGAATGGCACACAGCAATAGTTATCACACTCCACACAGGTGGCACCACAATGAACCAGAGGGACTATTGCCCTATACGCCTGACTGGACTGTTCTGCAAGGCTATGGGGCACATCATCATGGAGGTCATTCACAGAGAAATTGGTGGGCTCCAGACCTTAGATGCCACCCAGGTTGGATTTGTTAGGGCCAGACCATGGCTCCTACACCTGGTGGACTCCTTTGATACAGTTACCAGGGTAGTTGATGATGGTAAGGGGGTCCACACAGCCTACATTGTCCTCTCAGTGGCTTTCAGCACCATTCTCCATTCTGGTATTGACCACATACACATCCACCTGCACATCGACCCCTATGTCTCGGGATGTTATGCAAAGTTGATCACGGACAGGACCCACACAATGAGGGTAGCATACCGTGGTACCTACTGTAATTCAGTTACACTTGGCATACCACAGTCCTCGGTCATAGGGCCCCTCATGTTCAGTATATGCTTCCCTGAGGTACAGGCTAGCACAGAGGGACTTTCCCTGAATAGGTTTCCAGATGACTGCAAACAAGGAGCCATGATTGATCCACCAGCTGATACAGACACCCTCCATAAGGGTGTCACTGTGACGGATACCTGATGTCGATAACATGGCCTCAAGCTGCATGACACAAGGTGCATAGACATCCCCTTTGGATTACACCAATCACCCACTGACTATCACATAGGTGGTAGTCCCCTACATACATGTGACATTATATGGGATCTTAGTACACACGTATATAGCACCCACTCCTTTGATAACCATATTGCCAGTGTGGCGTGGATATACTTCTATGTGACCACCCTTATCTGTAATGGGTTTGTAGCTGGAACTAAGGCACCCATTGTACCTCTATACTCTTGACGTATGACACATGTTCAAGGGTACAACACCCCTTTTGGGGTGCACCTTACAGAACAGCAACGGCTTTACATACCACAACATTAACACACCATGAGGATTATTGACCTCCGAAAGGATGACGTATGCAGCACAACTATGGACACCACAACTGTACACATTTGCATACTGCATACTCAGGGGTGACCTCTGCTGAACATACAGGGCCCATGTCCACAACAATATTTATGGGTATACTCCACATGAGGAACATAAGCAAAAGCCATGTAGAGCAACATGCTCATGGATATGTGCACAAACGCAATGATGAGTGGGACATGTTGATACATTCCTGAACCAGACACTCACCATGCTTTGGAACATGATTCCTATGTACATCAAGCAGGGACACTCACTAGCACTCTTCATGAGATACCTTTATGTGTGGATGGGAGACACACATGTACTCCAGGGATCACTGCAGTGGCTGTACTGTACACAGGTGCAGGTAACACATGGCTCTGCTGTTCACAGGCAGGACACTACCCTAGGGAGGTGTCACTGGTGAAAACACTGTCATTGGGCTTACACATGGACTTGGCCATTACCAGTACCTCACTATGAACCTGTGAAGCTATTACATGTCCTTTGTGCATGGATAATTGAGTAGCTCTTCCATTTCAATTAGCTATCATGCTGTTACAGTGTCCCATATCTACAAGCCATATGTATCCTGTTATTGTGTATTGTACATGCCAATAGACGATACCTTTTGTTTGCATGATATAACAGTTATGCTGTGTAAAATATCTGACATATCTACCTACAATACTGTACATTACACATATTTTAAACATTATCCCATAATGCAAAGCATACTTGCACAGCAGGACCACCTTAGGCATGTTATTCTCATTATATGCCCATACACATGCCTACTGTGACAATATATCAACATATACTATCCCTTGCTATGGCACGTACTTTTTGGACAAACCCTACCACTGACGGCGGGTGGTGTGCAATTGTTGTGTTTAAAGCCCTCATGTAGCATCCCTTGTGGTGTGTAAGATGTTTACCTTGTGGCCCACAGCAGGACACACAATTTCTACTAATGTTACTATGCTCAACAAGACATCACTACATAATATCTTTTCCCACTTTATGCATTGCGTACACTTTAATTAATACAAAACAGGCTCTACATACACTAACATACTGAGTGTTCTACATACCTTGTTAGCGTTCCGAGTCTTCGTAAATATCTCTCTTACACCTTTACTGTTTAAACAGTTCTATGGTATGAGCATACGGTTTGAATGTATGGCAAGGCATCCTTACATACGTCGATACCTGTAATATGCGGTATCCTGCTGCCAATTGGTGTTCCTGAGTAAATTATTACATGCACATCAGCTGTGCAGCTACTCCATTTGCCAATTACGTGGCAACAGTGGGGTTTACTTGAATTCTCCACTTGGGCATTGCCCTTTTGCCCTACCTTCGGGGAGAAGGCCTGTATGTGTTTTGTTGTGAGGAATAGCAACTGCTATTTGGAGAGACACAGATATTTTGAATCCATGTCCCCCGTGGATTGTGTGCGACGGCTAGAGTATGTGGTTCTACATGTGAGTGTACCTGTCATCTCAACCGTCTGATAAGGGACTATTGCAAACAAAACCTGTAACATTGCCGTCTGTTCCATTATACAACAGCTACGATTTCATATGGCGCCATTACAAATGTGTCTCTCACAAGGTATGTTAATGCTTCTGCAGATGTAATTGAGTGGGTGGATGTTTGTGATGCTATCACAGTCTGTATTGCAATTGTTTCAGGTGTGGGGAAGATGTAGGTGGGTGTACATAGCATATACAGGTTTGTGGGGACTGCATTTCTACATATCCCATGTATGTGTTTGGGCTCCTTCCCTAATTGAAGACCTATCATTTTGTAGACTGAAACTATGGTTGCTACGGGCTTATACATTGAGCCATTGTTAATTGGTTTCTATATAGCATGCAGGTGAGGTTGATACTTCAATACCTCCGGAAATACATCGATATGTAAGGGAATGTTACTAAATGACAGCTGTCTTGTGTATTTCTGTCACAGATATTTGCACTCATTGCAGTTGTGTTGGTGACTGAACCTCTTTGGCATGGGTTGCCACCTTTTCAAATGGCCATAGTGGGACATTTGCAGGACACACATCGATGTTTACAGGCCGACACATACCCACTGTCAATACAAAGGATAGAACATACTTTTATCCTGAATACATACTTATTCTTGTAGCACTTTAGCTACTTATCATGTTTCATGTAACATTTACGTATTTTAGATACATGCATAACTATTTAATGCAACTATTACATAATATATGGGACATAATTATGTCCTACAATCTCGGACATTTGCCCTTTTTAATATTTTTTGTCAGGACACAACTGCCCAGGGAGGGGCTGTCCCTCTTAAAGTGGGACAGGTGGCAACCGTATGCCTACGGCCAGCTATGACCACACCTACTGTAATGATCGACCTCCGAGTTAGCACTAACAGCCACATGATGCAAACACACACACATTACAGTCCCACGGAAACACATATGGCACCCTCAACACACACATACACAGACTACAGCAATCACAAACACAGTTGAACACAGTACCTACCTGGACCGCAGCACCGGAAACGATAACTAAATGTCCCTTAACATCGTGATAATATTACTCGTGGTTCTAGTGTTCTGATACTGTGGTCTTTCAGTCTTTAAGCCTCGTGATTACACGTGTCGGTATGTGACACATTCGATAGTTGGCAGTATCCTATTTATTTGTACCTCCATGGTTGTGTACATGTCGTTGACCTATCTATATATTTGCAGATATAGGTGAATACGTATATATCAACATATATCTCTCTATCACCCTTTCTATCTCTATTTTATATATATATATATATATATATATATATATATATATATATATATATAGAGAGAGAGAGAAAGAGTGAGAGGGAGAACACACCTTTCATTGTGTACATGTCGGTGTATACTGTTTCCTGGACTCCGCACATTTGTGTTTTAACCTGTCACAATACACACCTGCCATTGGTACATCTCAGGTAGCTTAGTGTTAGGTGATTGTGTACATGATTGCGTGTTCTACTCCTGGCAGGGGTCGTTTTACCCTTCAGAGCAGGCACTATTAGTACAGGGGTGAATAATGCTAGTTTCACCTGTTCTGGACATTGGTGACTGTGATCTGTGCGATATTCAGAAAAGCTTAGCCCTGTTTCGCGCATATCCGTATAGTCATGTTTAAATGACGCTTACCAGCACTTGCCAATGCATAATCCCGCTAACATGTGCTAAACCTGATTTGATGACCTGCATCCAACATCCATTATTCGTGCCTTTGGGATTACGTAACGTCCCTTGCAGGACGTGGAACCGGGAACATGCACGACAGTCAGTGCATTTACCACTTGGGCATCTGGGATTTGTACACGTGTTATGGTGTTTTGTATGTGGACTGTACTACGGCTGTTACTCCATACTGCAATCAAATGTGTAACTCAGTTAGTTTACATATGGATGAGACCTATTAATCATATGTCCAAGTGATGTTTAATGGATGTGCTCCAGCACTGGGAATGTATGTCACAGTGAGCCACACACTATAATGTGCTACACCTTTACACAACCATAGGTGGAGCATGCTGGGGTGACAGATACCTGTCATGGTTACTCTCCATGCTTTGCCATTACATCACTGATTACATTATATGGAGCCCCTCATTAACACACCAGGGAATCCATACAGAGTGTGTGGGGAACAGTGATTACACACATGGATCCCGCAATTGGCTCTGTTCCACTGAGGTACAGTTGGTTAATCGATGTGGTGGCGACAGCAGACACTGTTTGCCTCAGTTGATGAATGGCGTCTGACAATCGGGCATGTACCTACTGATGTACCTAGGAACCTATGCATACAGTATCAACATATGCTGTTAGGTGCGTGTACTGTTCAGGTATTGACATTCCTTGTTCCAATAGCTGTTGTGTGTGCAATGGTTGAGGGATGCCTATGTAGGATTCACACAGTAGGCCACCTATACATTACAATTTACAGGTGGTCATGTGTGTGTGCCATCCAGTTTACTGTGTGTGCAGGTGGAGAGGTGTGTCAGTCCGTAGGGGCCTACACTGTCAGTGTATGTGCTATATGTCCCTCTTTGCCGAGGCGTGGGTATATTGGGCACACCTCCGTCTGCCTACTGGGGTTGGCACAGGGTTTTCATGGTCTGAATCCCTCTGTGCCTGTGATGGCCTTGACAATTGTTGTGGGCTGTAAGGGCCTTCACCATTATGTCCCTGCTGCATCTGTTTCCGCAGGATCATATTATGTAGCATGGCACATACTATGAAGATGTTGGCACACCTTCCTGGAGAGTACTGCAAGGCTCCACCAGATATGTCCAAGCAACGGAACCGTGATTTCAGCATCCCAAACACACACTCTATGATGATTCTGGTTTGTGCGTGTACCTCATTATGGCATTCTTGCATGGGTGTGTGTGCATTTCTTTTTTTTTTTTTTTTAAAACACAACTTTATTGATTTCATATCAAAACAAAACAAATATACAACAATGGAAACAAAAAAGGTGTGATAAACCCGCTGGGAAAAAGCAGACAGATGTTTCCAAAAACAACCAATCTACAGACATGCCAATGCTCCCAAGTATACATAGAAACAAGTCAATAATTAATACTTGATAAAAAAAGAATGAGCTTAATATACTACAAATCACCTTGAAGACTACATATACTCTATATTAAAGTAATTAGGAGGAATAAGTAGGAACTGTCATAGATTACTGATCATTGGATAAAAGCAGAAAAATGAAATCCCATAGTTTCTGGTAGTATTCCTATCTACTAGGATTACTTAATAACAGCTTATGAGATCTAATGTACTGAAAAGCTAAAATCTTAAAATCTTTCCATCTAAGTTTGGTACGATCCAACCAGTGTTTAGTAATGTAATATTTGATCAAAAGACAGATAATGGTTAGGGCATGTAGTTTGATTTTGGGCATGTGAATGTTTGTAATATGCAGTAGTGCCATTTCCCAGGAAAGTGTAGATTTATGATAACTCATTTTCTCTAAACAGAGTTTAAGTGAACACCAGAGGTTGTAAGCATATTTGCAAAACCATAATATATGTACCAAGTCGGCATATGGATAAGAGCAGCAGGAGCATATAGTGGAGTGATTAGGATCAAATTTGTTTAAATGAACTGGGGTAAGGTATAAATTATTAAAGATCATGAATTGTGTATAGAGAAGCTTTTTGTATGTGTGCATTTCTGATGGGCGTCATCATCCATGGCTCCAGTGCATAGCCAGCATCCACCACAAGGTGGCCATGTGGGATGCCCCCCTGACAAATACCTGATACAGCTGTGAGGCATGCCAGATGTGGGAGTCATGGTAGTTTCCAGGGCTGCCAGCACACACATCCATAATAATGCCCTGGGCATTGCACACGACCTGGCAGTTGATGGAGTGGTATCCCTTGCAGTTTATGTAGCACCTACCATGCTCACCGGGTGGTGACTTGATATGTATGTGCGTGCAGTCTATCACACCCAATACCTCCGGGTAGTCTGCCACATGGTGGAAGAGACGCATATTGCTGGCCAACTTCTCCTGAGTTCGGGGGAAGTATATATGTTCATTGGCATGTGGTAACATGGCATCCAGGAACTGGTGTAGTACCCTGGATGCTGATGCCTGTGAGATCCCCATTATATCTCCAGTTGGCCTTTGAAAGATACCTGTGGCTAGTACTTGCAAGCTTATACATACATTCGTGTCCACTGGGATGGGTTCCCCTCTGTTGTTTCTGGATCTCAGGCGTGGCCGGCACAGCTCAACTATTTGCTGTAAGATGTCGCTGCCCACCCTGTAATGCTCTACTATCTCCAGATCATGTAGCCCCTGGTAGATTACCCTTGGTCTGAACACTCTTCTCCTCCTCTGGGGCCTGCGGTGGTTGTCAGCATCATCCTCCACAACACCTTCAGTCTCTAACACATGGTGATGAATCACAGCTATGGCAGCTCCCAACATGTACATTGTAAAAATTCCACGTCTGTTTACGCCGAAGGTGCACTGTTTGGGAATACACAGGTGTGTATGAGGTGCCTTCACACTTTATACTATTGTGCTGTGAACACTGATGATGTCATAGGGTGTTTATGTACAAACGGAGCTACAGGGTATCTTATGTGTTTTACCACAGGTACTGCTATTGTGGTGCCTTTGGTGTTGAATTACATTTGGCTGCCGTGTATTACCTCTTGCCCTTCCCTTAACATTTCTTAATGTTTCCCCTCCCATTTTCTGGCATGTATCCAGCAGCCTGCTTTCATTTGTACTTTCCAAAACGTGGCTTATCTTACGAAATGTGTTCTATGGCCAATCTACTGCAGGTTTGCTTTGCTCTGCTATGACAGTTCTCTTTTCTTTGCAATCTGACACCTCCCCTATCCTGTTCTGCAGGTTGCTGCGAGCAGACTTGTTAGCTGCCATTGATTGCCCACTGTGAGTTAATAGGTGTTAATTGCTCAGTTGTACTCCAATTACCCTACTGCGGCATTTCCTTATTTTCTTCCCCTAATCTTCCTGTTTGAGCTATGGTGTGCGGTGCGTGCGTCCGCTTACTGGGTTTTGGGCACATTTTCATTGCCGTACACATGCGCTTTCAGGCACAATATGTGCTCTCAGCTAAACAATGCTATACCTACATCCCCACCCCTATCCTGTGGCTTTGCTTAGCAATGGGCAGGCCGGATTTGCATTGCTCCAATGTGCTTACAGCTATGGGGGCACACCCCACTGCTGATGTCATGTATACCTCCAAACCACTCCTCGGTGTTGTAATGCTGTGCCGTATGATACATCCTTAGTCTGGTGGGACATTTGTGATTCACTATTACTTGCCTCATTTGCATAGCATTGACTACTAATTCATAGTTACTGCACCGAACACTGTCACAGACCCCTAGCAACCCTTGCAGCTTGGTTGTGGTGTACCATGCATACCATTGAGTATTATGGTGAAATCATGATTTGTATTACATTGCAATTTTATGACATTTGTATATATTTTCCTTGTGTTCCCATTTGCACACACATGCCCTGCAGTTGTACTTTGCGTTACGGTGGACATGACATTAAATGTTGTTTTTTAGGTGTTGTGCATCTTTTCTTATGCCATTGGCTGTATATTTAGCCATTGGCATATGTTAACTTTGTAATACATGAGTCTGGTCCGTTTTCAAGGTTCCACTGTTCTGTTTGGAAAAATGTAAACCGTTTTTTTTTTTTGGTTTACATTTCTGTGGGCTTACGCTATGCCTGCACCACTTCATGAATCGCTATGTACCTTCATTTGCATGGTGAAGTACTGTGCATGGGGTGATTAGCATACCTGAGCCAAGGGCTGTGCAGATCTGGCATACTCTGGTAGTGCACGTGGAATTGGATCGTATCTGAATCGCTCGGCGTCCATATTTGGCATTATACTGCGCATGCTACGCCTGCACCTGGTGCAAGCTTCATGAATCCCGGGGATCATCATAAGCACTGAAGTAGGAGTTGATGAAAAGAAAATAATATGCATCTTGGATGTAGGAAAACTTCAAGGAGCAAGTAGATATGTATATATATATATATATATATATATATATATATATATATGTATAGAGAGAGAGAGAGGGAGATGGATATAGATATATATATAGAGATAGATGTATAGCAAATGCAGTGCAATGCTATTTAATCAGACATTTAAGCTGGGTAAAGGATGACATAACATCAAAGGTTATATGAAATAGTTTCATGCCAGCAATGAGCTTAATAAGGCAATGCAGAATATTATAAGTAGTGGGAAGGAAAGTGGTAAGGATGCAGGTATGAGGCTGTCTTCAGGCATAAACAACACAGAGGGTGATAGCTAACTAAAGATGAAATTTAAATTAAGACTTTATCTGGGATTTTCAGAGGGATCTTAGTAGTGGACATTTCTCTAAGATATTGCTAATGCTGACTAATGCAGTGAAGCAGAACCAGTCGTTCACATGAGCATGCTCGCGTTTGATACTAGGAGATCAGAAAGCTATAAGATTTAGGTCAACACTAGATGCTTGGAATCATGTTTTAATAATGACACTGCAGTGTATGATATATGTGAAGAGCTGCACTCCTGAAGTACCATTTTTTGGGTAAGGTGTCACACCTAATTTGCATATTTCTGAGTTTGTGATAGGCATGCTAAATGCTAGTGCTATCATGACACTAACCTGAGAGAAGGGGGTGGGTTATATTTTATAAAATTCCAGCAAACCTTTTTATCAGAATTTCAAACATAATTTTTTTTTACAAATTACTTAAAATAATGTTTATACTTCTGCATCTTCACATTTCATATGTTTTTGCACCAATCTTGAAAATAATGGAAAGATGGTTTATTTCTGCATCCTCTGGGACAGGTGGTATTTCACTAACTTTACTTTTTGCTTCCTAACTTTTCCACTTCAGCACATCTTTCCACCTGTATCTTTCATACAATAATAAGTGCAACTTTAACACATCTCTCTGCACTACTTTATACAATCAGTATGTTACATTCTTTTTGTAATTTCTATTAGACTTGACATACTTAACTTTGAATTTATCTAGTATCCCATTTTTCTTTTTCTGTTTTAAGAAGTTATATTGGCAAGCGTCTTATACCATTTGCCTTCTGGGCTTCCTTTGCTTTATATGTAAGGTGGAATTCATACAGGCTACTTGAATGCGTAAAGATAATCTGCAGTCTTCATGAATAAGCACAGCAATAGCATGATTCATGGGAGGCCATTTACGAGTGGTGGCTGTGAATAAACTTAGAGAAATGAGCTAATAGAGATGCTAATAAGAAATGATGAAAAGTTCATGTGCATAATTCTTTCTCCTGCTTGTTTGTATTGCATAGTTATATTGTTGATGCATTTCCATGCAATGAGCTAATGCATTATAGATGGCAGAACATAACTACTTTGCAGTCAGTGAAAATGCTTTCTCTTGCTGCTAGCTTTGTTATTTTCTGGTTTGAACTGCTTGTTTTGTAGAGGCAAAAAAAAAAAAAAAACTTGCACAGAGCAGTGTTCGACAGCCAAAAAGACAAATATATAGTTAAAAGAATAACATCAACATTTTGATAATCAGGAAATCCTTGATAATCTTAGAGTAGACAGGGATATTGTAAGGGTGTTAATGAATATGTATGGTTGCCACATGGATAATTGATGCATGCAGTGATTTGTGTGGGCTGAGATGTGTGGTGCCTAGTCTGCTGGCACTGTTCCTCAGACACTTCCTCTTATCATTAAATACGTGTTTTTTGATTTCATTACAGGTACTGACATTCTTCTTCTTCTTCTTCTTTTGGCTTTATTACAGGTACATTACAGGTACTGACATTATTGTTTATAAAGTCATACCTGACTGCTTACTGACACCAGTTCAGTGATGTCATAAGCCATCGTATAAGCAATAATTACATTTGTAACTGTTCAGCTCAAGAAATTTTGTTTAGGGACTGTACATAAATTTGCATATACTGAATCTACACAAATGGTAAATGTTACAAAAGTATTATTGCAGTATTTGGCTGCTTTGCATTTATCAAAATGTATGCATTTAAACCCCTAAACTTGCATTTAACATGAGTTTGTACCTTCACTTGAATGGAAAATGTGTTGTTACATGCTGTTTTTATGCAACACTTCCTTAGTTTTAACTATTACATATTAACATTCATTTACAGTTCTCATTTAATTTACTGCACTTCAGATTATTTCATTTTGTCATATACAATATCTTATCTCATCAGAAATAAATCATCAGTTCTGCAATGCTGAAGTTAAAGTGGCAACAGTGCTAGTGTAGATGTCAGGAAACTCACGTAATCCTTTTTTTTGTTTTGTTTCTCTAGATGGTATGTAATATTGGTTTTATGTGCTATGTTCTATGTAATTGGCAGCTGTAATATTGTTGAACTGAAACTCATGGTAATGGATGGGCCATTAGTGATGTAAATCAATGCAATGTGAATATTATGCCCTAGACCTGTCTTTCTAGATATTTCCATTAATTGTTAGCACTGCCATCACTGAAATGGAATACTTTCACATGCAAAGTATCTCAATACTGGGATATATTCTCTAGTATTTTCTTTTTTTCTTTACTTTTCTTTTTTTTTTGTAATAACTCATCACCTTTCAAGTTAAGTATTGACATTAGTGTCTAGAAGTCAAATTGTAATTATCTGAAATGTCTAGCCTGAACCACAGTAGGTCAAGGTCAGATTTGCCATACATGACATCTCTTAAAGGTAGGGTAGGTGAATGTGCATGTGATCTAGAGGTGGAGTTGGCATGTGAGCTGGATGGTAATTTGCTGCAATGTCATGACCTTCTGATGCAGGTGATTCTACAGACCCTGTACTCACAGCACAGCAGGACTGAGACCTCAAATAAGAGTTTCTGCTATGTGCAGATGAATGATGAAGTGACCTGCATGAATTCTGTTGTGTTCATCCCCCCCCCTACTATTTCCAATTTATTACTGAGAAACATTTGTAGTGCAATGTGATATGTCCCCACATGATGTGATAGTGCCCGTTCCTCTTCCCCTTTCATCAATGACTTCCATTTGAGTCTGGTAAACCCTCGCTAGTGTAGGAATGGAGTTGGCCATGGATGTTTGGTGTGCCACCATACTACGGATCAATGTGATCATGGCATTATCCCTACTTTGCAGCATTTCCATGTAGTACTGGAAATTTTTACATACACCCTGAAGGACTCTTGACTATTTCTAGCTGTGGGAAGGCACTGAGCCTTAACAATGTTATGACACATTTGCTGCAGGGCAGCCAAGGCTTTGTATTTTCCTCAGGTAGCTGCGACATATGCATGTGTCCAGTACCCCTTTGTAATGGTGTCACTGTGGACATTGTTACCTCTGCATTTCTGCCATCATAAGTAAAGTATTTCTGTGAGTCTGAAAATACTGGTGCAGAGGTACATGAGTTTTATCTATATGTAACCTGTAGTGTAACACCACCACGTAAATAACTATCAGATCTGGTGTCACATCCTGCAGAGTTATTAAGATATTGTTGGGTATTAGATACTGCCATTAAACTTGGCAACTGTGTGCCACTTTTCTAAGACTGTCTCATATATAACAATGTCATCATCATCATCAGCAGCAGCAGCCATTCTGCTGCTGATATCCTCTCAATTTACTAATATAGTGGAGCTGCTTGTTTCTGCTGCTGACCATGTAAAGACTTAATTGAATATATTGCTACAAAAATGCTGGTATAGACTACTATATGCTGTGCAAGGAAGTATGGATGGCACTTGTGATGCACACTTTCTTCAATGTCATTATGTGCAGAAATGGAAGGTTCATCTGTTTACAGTAATTGTCATGTGTTACATGTGATTACTCTTCTTCATTATTTATTTTTCTATGTGAATATGTTATAGTGGTCAAACCAGTCTTCCTGTGTAGATGTCTATAGATGTTGCAGATATGGGTAATAGCTAATGTCCACTCCACCTCTAATTATTGCAGTGTCATCATCATTTGTTTCATAATCATCCCCCCAAATAGAGAGGAGGTATTTCTTAAGAGGTGTTAAAGGATAAGTATTTAAGTCCCCCCCCAGTAGTGCTATGGGCAGCTGCATTCTGCATTCCCTTTACTCCTTTTACTCTGGCATGTACTACCATATCATTAGCCCTCTTTTTGCATTGTGTTAATGTGCGATACCTTCCACCAATGGCATTTACGTCCACAACCACTTGACTCCAGGCCTTTGTACTCTCAGCTTGATTGGATCTCCCTGTCCAAAAGTATGCATATGTCCTAAGAGCAGCCATGAGAATACAGTTCTCCTCATGGCTGATATTGTCCTTTGTCTGGATCCCTGCTGTTGTATCATTCATTTACCTAAAACAACATGCTACAGAAGCTTGACCCACTCATCAGCCAAAGATCACAGCAATGACAGCATGTCTGCTCTCAACACCAACAAATAAAAAATCTAAATACAACAACATTTATGGTGACACAATGCCTATATTCCTATATAAAGCAAAAAATATATATAATAAACACCCAGTATAGAGTTCCAAACAAAAGAGTCTAAGAATAAAAAGAAACTCACAAAGTGATATAAGAATGAATTCAATAGCAAAGCTTTTGAGATAAAACTCATCTTTAGTGCTTAAAATCATATTAAGAGGGGGGGGGGCCTGAATGGCTAACTGAAAGCAGCAGTATTTTAGAGCTCTATATAACTAGTTAAATAAGACAGGAAAATATATTCTTTTGTTTCTTCAAAGTATTAAATCTTATAGATAAAGGACTAATTTACATAATTAGAAACTTTGGTGAAGTTTTACAAATAATTTCCTGTCAAAAAGCTTGGAGATATATTCACTTGTTAAAATGAGCAACTCAAAAAATTCTCACCAGGATGCTGCCTTAAAGAAGGAACTACAACAGATGGCATCTACCCTGCAGGAGTTGTCTATATGTGTATTTTATCTTAATTTTCTCTTTTCTTTCTCTCTTCTTGCTTTTCTCATTATTTATTTTAACTGCACCTTGTCTCCCTTTCTAAATTCTCTCCTATTTACTGTACTAATATAGTCTGTATATACTTAATAACTCACTATCTATACATAGATAAATAATAATCTAAAATAATCTAGTTTTAAGGTAGACTAATTGGAATAGTGAACTTAATTGTTATTACAATATTAGATTAATGATAGTCACCTTTATGCTTATTGGGATTGGGGACATGTTCGTGATTAACTCTGAAATGTTCCATTCATATACATATGTCCTTTGAATTATTTAATTTTAGTAATTAACAAATACATAAAAAAGGAGGGAAAATTGAACTGTTGGTTAAGAGAAGTGAAGCTTTCTTCACATTCTGTTTGCTTTGCCATAGCAACAGTAAACAATTGCTGCAGTTTCTAAGGACACTGTATGCATTTAGCCTCACAGATAACAAATAATAAGAAAAAGTAATGTTTAGTTATTAAAATGAAAAACAACTTAAACAAGGTAAAATAAATACATAATAGGACTATTTGTATATATTTTATGATTTATCCTCATAGGATTACATATTCCTGGAAACACAACTGAAATGTTTCCAAACTACATGTGCACTGAAATGTAGCTGCTTGATTAAAAAGTATTACTCATTTTAACATGCTGATTCCACAAGCTGGCTGCACTGTAAACGTTACATTTTATATGTTACTTGAAACTGACAGTCTTGAGTCTAGAGCACATGAAAAGATACATATTACTTTTTGCAACATGTTATTTTTGCAGTTACCTTACACTGTACAAACTCACTTGGCAACTGATAGCTATTCATTTAAAATATCAGTTTAAATATTAAATGTGCCCTTGAAATGCTATTGACATTTTGACAAAATATAATCTGAACTGCAAAATGAAATGACTTGAAAGAAGTGAAGTAATGCATAGATTTCAAAGACAGTTCTTGACACTACAGTAAAAGTAAAAATGTATATTCACAAGGAAGTATTGAAATGTTTTAGTCTTCCAGTTAAAATAGCTTACTGTCAACATTTTGTGATATCAGAAAGTTTGAAGAGTTAGGAAATTAATATTCTTTGTCTTTATAATGATTATTAGACAGATGTTGGACTCTGCTTAGTTTAATTAATTGTGACATATGTTTATGAGGAAAAGTGGACTCAATTACTCACATTGGACTACACATTCCTGGAAAGTCAACTGAAATGTTCCCAAATTACTTGTGAATTTAAATGAAACTGCCTGATTAATAAGCATAATTTACTTTAACAACCTGAATCCATAAGCTATCTGCTCTATATATGCTACATTATATATGTCACTTGCAAATGACAATCTCTAGAGCACACGGAAAAATACATATTATTTTTGCAACAGGTATATTTGCACTAACCATACATTCTAAACTAACTCAATTGGCAACTGACAAGTTATTTATTTGAAATATCAGTCTAAATATTAATTGTGCCCTTGAAACATTGTTGCCATTTTGACAAAACAAAACCTGAATTGAAAAAGGAATGATTTGAAGAAGTGAAGTATTGTACAGATTTCAAAGACAGCTATTGATACTACAATATAAGCAGAAATGTATACATGCAAGGAAAAATTGAAATGCTTTATAATTTTAATTAAAATGGCTTATTGTTAAGCTTTTGCTTTATCATAAAATTTAAAGAGCTAGGAAATTATTTCTAATTTGTCTTTATAATGTTTACTAAAGTGATGTTAGTTACTGACTTGTTTAATGGATTGCAAGTCATGTACAAGACTGACTACTGAATGTTATTTCTGTTTACCTATGTTTGCTGAATTTCTTTTATTAGTACTGATCTAAAACAAGGGAATGAAAGGGAAGGAAAAGCTCTGTTTTTGGTCAAGGGAAGAGAGGCTCAAGAGTATTCTAACTGCCTCAAGAACTCTCTAAGATCCTCTAAATACTATTTGATTAATACTTACCTAAGGTAAGTCTTGATTACCATTTAGGTACCTTCACATTCATTCTAGACCTGATGTGATTACCCATTCTGGAAGCAGGATGTTCCCTATGCAGGATGGGAATTGTCAGGGTGATCATAGTTAATTCTTAGACTCTGCTTTGTAAATCTATAAATATGTAAAAGCACTGCACACTAGAATGTAGGGCGCCTCTACTCATAGTCAGTATACCACTGATAAGCCATGTCTTTTCATAAGTGTAAGTTGAAGTTGGTGAACTGAAGAGTGGGAAAGTAAAGGAAGACAGTACACCTACAGTAAATTCATATTTCATTGGTAATCACTCATTGTCTCCTGTAGAGTCCTTTTAGTCAAATTATTTTAGTAATAATATATTTGTTATTGGCTTATTTAGTGTATGCTCCTCTGTTGCATTTAATTTATCCAAAATGACATATCTGACATGTTTGGGGTCTCTTAAGGGTAACTAAATATTGGATATTTTCTAAGTCAACATAATAATTGTTTATACTACTAACATTCCAACCTGATATATAAAATACTATAGAACAATAATAGAATAATATAGAATGTCATATCTCTTTTAAGAAAATTCTCCATATAATAATTTAACATATGGAGTTCAGTTGATATTGTTGGTTAAAGGTATGAGTGATAATCCAATAGATCTATCTTTATCTATTGGATTAGAAATTACTTTCATTCCATGTTTAATGGAAAATTCATATTTACTTGCATTTGATACTTTAGAATTAATACTTTATAGAAGTACTTTTTTAAAGCCTGACCAGAATTTTAACCTACTTATATTTAGAGAAGAAAGAACATTAAATTACACTCCCAAGTTCACACACATAACAATAACATCCAATGTTATCAGAGAATATGGTATAACTACTATAATCAAAATAAAAAAAGAAGCAAAAGGTTTCTTCCAGCAATAACTTGAAATGGATTTAACATCCTTATCATTAAATACTAATGGCTTAAGTAATGCAAATAAAAAATCAAACTTACTAAAATATTTAAATCTAAATAAGGCACAAGTAGTATTTCTCCAGGAAATTAATTTTAAGACTAATGATAGTTTTATTTGGAACCATAAGAACTATACAGTCTTAGCTCAATCCTCCTATAGAACAAAGACAAAATGAGTATCAATTCTCTGGAAGAAAAATATAATCACTCCGAAAGTTATTTATAAATATAAAGACAAAGAAGGTCTACTAGCATTTGTTATAATTAAATTTAATAACAGAATATGGACCTTAGCTAATCTATATTTGTTCCCAGGAATTGGAGCAGGAACGGTTAAAAATCATCTAGATTTTGTTTCCAACAATTATAAAGGAAATCTTATACTGGAAGGAGACTTTAATTGTACCTTAGAAGCTTCTGAAACCACCAAGAAGTCTTTTTGCATAGCAACTATTTCATAATCCTTAAAAAATGGATTGATTCATTTCATTTAATAGACATTTTTAAAGTAAACAATGATAAATCCTTATTATTTTCCCATAAAAACCATAGATTTGGAACACAAACCAGAATAGACAAATTATTCGTAGTTCAAGATTTACAAACAAAAATCCTCAACTTCTCAATAGTTCCATGCCCCTTCTCAGGTCATGACTCTTTGATAATGAAGCTCCAAACAGAGTTTAAACCTTTAATCATCTCAACTAGAATTCCATCATATATCATGAAAATTAAAGAATTCAGGCCCTGGATGTTGTCAGCACTACATTTATTTCTTGAAATTAATAATACAGCAGAAATAAGTAGAGTCATGGTTTGGGACTCATTAAAAGTGTATTTATTTGGTAAGACCCTTAGCTTGTACATAAACAAAGTTAGAGAGTGGGAATCTGAATCATTAGACTTGCAAACCAGACTCCTGACAACAAAATCTAAAAAAAATCAGAACTGTCCAGAAGTCAAAAAAGAAATAGAAGAATTAAATAAAAAATATAATGAAATTCTAACACACAAAACTTGTCTAGCCTTGGAAAAATTAAAAATAAACTCATTAGCCACCTCCCCCAGATATCTACATAACTTATCTACAAGAATTAAAATACAATCTAAAACAAATGACATTAGTAGTGTATGTCATGAAAAGAAAGGGAAAAAAATATCAGATATAGAAGACATCCTTGAAGCATTTTGGTTCCATTATATGAAACACTTCAAAAAAGAAGATTTAGATACCAACTAAATAAACTTAGATACAAACCTTATCAATATAAAAAAAATTCCCGAAAACTTAAAACTAGACCTACAAAAACCTATATCCTACAAAGAAATTGTTAACAAGATAAAAGAAAGCAAATCTAACAAAGCTCCAGGGATAGATGGTATAATTATGAAAATTTACAAACTCTTCCCTTCAACAGTAATCTCCCTTTTTCATAAAACTTTGTTAGAAGTCCAGTTGTTGTGTCTTTCAGCTTTTCCTGGTTAGGGGTCGCCACAGCGGAACTCCAGTCCGCTAATGATTGGCAGTAGATTTTTACATGCTGAGTTGCCAGCCCTGATGCACAACCTTCAATGAAGGTACGCCCATTCACGCATGTCTCCACACAGAAGATGCTCTAGCTGAGAATCGAACAGGACAACGTCTTACTGTGAGGCGAGAATGCTACCACAGCACCACCACTGAAGTCCAGTCAGAAGCAAAAATACCACCCTCATGGAAATATTCTCTCATAACACCATTTCTAAAAGATAATAAACCATCAGACCTTTGCACCTCCTATAGACCTATATCATTACTGAATAATGATTACAAAATATTCATGTCAATCCTAGCTAACAGAATGAAAATCCCACTTTCAAAGACAATTAATAATGATCAAACTAGATTTTTATATAACAGGCACACACATGATAATATTAAAAGGATACTTACTCTTGTAGATTATGTGAATAAAGAAGATAGAGAAACACTTGTAATCAGATTAGACATAGAAAAAGCCTTTGATTCCCTCAACTGGGAATATCTATTTAAAACTTTAGCATTATTTGAATTTCCTCCTCCCTTCATCTTATTACTAAAAAGCATATATATTAATAACTTAGCCTACATTAAATTAGGTCCTTTCACCTCAGAAGCTATCCATATAATGAAAGGTACTAAACAAGGATGCCCCCATTCTCCTATTTTATTTGCTTTGGCTATAGAAATACTTGCTGAAATAATACACAATAATCCAAGAATAAAAGGAACAGAAGTCTATGACCAGTACATATCTAAAATAATGCTTTTTGCTGATGATATTTTATTAACCCTATCAAACTCCAGAGAGTCATTAGGAGAGCTGGAAGAAGTAATGGAGACATTTTATAAGATTTCAGGTCTGAACTTTAATAGATCAAAATCAAAATTTCTACTTTTAAATAAGAAAAAAGACTTACAAGTTACAGCTAAATCCATCATAGGAAAACAAGAACTTACGCTAAATTATTTAGGAACAGTGTTATGCAAAAATATAAACAAAACAATATTAATAAATTATAAAAACATTATTGAAACAATAAAAAATATATAGAAAAGTGGAACAAAATTATATTAACTTT